>NW_019719376.1:166280-206275 GCF_002891405.2 Cryptotermes secundus | reverse complement strand
GATATATATATATATATATATATATATATATATATATATATACATATATATTATTAATTAATATATATATATAATATATTAATGCACCTCCCTCCAGTCTGTAAGACTTTAGGTGTGGTAGTTCTCCTAAAGGAGTCCCACGCAACTTCCTTCCCACTTCCTCGAGGATATTGTTCAGGTGCTCTTCTGTTAGCTTCTCTTCAGGATGTGCTTCCTTGAAGATATCTTTATGTTGGTCAGCACCTCCTTGTAGGTTCCTGGTCCCCTAGTCCCTGGGTCTTTTTGGAGGTATGGCCATTTTCATAGGAGTACTACCCTCCGACCTAGGCGTCTAAAGGGTTTTGGTCAAGGTTTCTCTCTGCTTGGGCATATCAGCATTTCCTGGTTGCTGAATGTTCCCAGTTCCTGCTTCGCTTGCCCTTGCTTTTGCATTTTTTGATTTCTGTCTAGCACATCCAGACAGTGCTTTGCCGGACGGCGTCCACCTTCTCCAGAGACTGGGTGTCCCAGATCTCTTTTTGTGGGTATGTTAGAAGTACTAGCCCCCTGCAGTTTTGTGTCAGTAATCCCAAGAGAAGAGTTCCTGGTTTAACCTCAGGCAGGTTTCTCACCACTGGTTTGTCCCTGCCTTTGGCTGAAATCTCAACAGCAGCTTTGCTGGTGTACTGGAGCTTCCAGCCCCCTGCTGAAGTATTTCTCGTAGGGATCTCCTTGAAGGGGAATCCCTCTTTCCATTTAGGTCATGAGGACCCGTTTCCATATTCATTTTGGTTTCCATATTGGTCCCATGAGTAATGGAGATTTAAGAGATCACCACCTGCAGTGCCCCATATGGGTGAAAGGCATAAATAAAAGGGGATGCTGCCTGGTGCTCCAAGGGGATCATACATGACATTGGCTAAGTTCCACCCCAGTGCCATGCAGCCCTCAGCATTATGCTTCACACATTGGCTTAGATGGTTTTTCCCTGTTGTGAATAAGCCCTCACAAGTATCCAGGACCTAAAGTGCACATTCGGGCAGAAGGGGGTGTCCCAGGTGATTAGTGGGAGTGCGATGCTAGTTAGCGATGCGGTTGTGACCAGAGTAAACCGCACGAAAGAATCACCCTTGGGGGTGGCAGATCACCTCACCTTCCCACCTCTCCACATGGGTTGTTTGAACCGTTTTAGAGTGTTAAGCCCGAAGGCGTGTGGCACCTTATCGGTACTCTAGGGAGACAACTCAAGTAGCCAGAGCTACCCCCATATGAGTGCTCTTCTTCATTTGTCCCAGACAAACATTAGTAGTACATGAGAGTCTTAATGCCTCTGTGTGGAAGGTTCTGGTCGTGAAATATTTATATGCTGTTGCCCTTTGTGGGAGCTTAGCCGCCAGCCCCAGCTAGTCATACTGATCCAGACCCCAAGACTACGTTGCGCAGCGGGACCACGAGGAGGTGTCCGAAAGCTGTTTTCCAATGCATCCTGTGGTCCATGATGTACCCTCACCAGAGACACAGCCATAGTTTGGCCAACCTCATTGAGAATGGCATCATTACTACCTGTAATATATGACCTTAATGGTCATAGTTACTCCTCCTAGGAGCATGACAGTTTTATTATTATTATTATTATTATTATTATTATTATTATTGGATCACCTCTGTGGTCTAGTGGTCAGAGTGCCTGGCTAGAGATCCAGAGGTCCCGGGTTCGATTCCCGGCGCTACCAGATTTTGTGGGAAGTAGTGGGGCTGGAAAGGGGTCCACTCAGCATCGTGAGGATAATTGAGGAGCTATTTAAAGGAAATAGTGGCTCTGGTCTAGAAAACCGAGATCAACCGCTGTCGGGATCCATTGCGCTGACCACTCGACACCCTCAATCCGCAAAAGCTGGCACTAACTTTGCCGACAAGCGGCAGTCGCTCGGTGGTTATAGTTCGCTTGCGAACTATAACGACTTCGACGTACATCGAAAAGCACATGAAGATGGCACTTTAGTGCCGAAACATGTAGTGCAAGAGAGAAGAGTAAGGTGAATAAATGTATGCACTGTAAGAGGGTCAGAATAAATCAAGGACAGAATGATGAAGTCAAGGAGGATGAGATGCGTAGGGCATGTAGCACGAATGGTGGAGAGGAGGAATACATATAGGACATTGGTGGGAAAGCCAGATGGAAAGAGAACACTGGGAAGACCAAGACGTAGATGGGTGGACAATATTAAAATGTATCTTAGAGAGATAGGATGGGATGGATTGGATTGATCTGGCTCAGGATAAGGACCAGTGGAGGGCTCTTGTGAACACGGCAATGAACCTTCTTGTTTCATAAAATGCTGGGGAGTTCTTGAGTAGCTGCACAATTGGTGACTTCTCAAGAAGGGATCAGCTCCAGGAGTGAGTGATCAGTTACGTGTATTTCTTTCCCGAAACTCACTGAAAGATACGGCTAGCGTTTAATAGGAGAGTTGTTTTGAAGTCAGACTACAAGGGCTATTGGACGTGTGGCATGATATTGTTTACTCCGAATTGTACCGCGATACGACTTGATGAGGACAATTTAGTTGCGGTTGCATGTTCAGTTGCACTAATTTTCTCTATTGGATGATGACTTGTTTGTTTCTCAAGTAGGCACTATCTGGATAACTTTGTTACTTAGCTATGGACCATTTGACAAGTTCTTTAGAACAGTCTTCATTAAGTACCATGCTGTGAACATCTTGACGTAGTGGAGCACGCTCGGGAGCTCGGGAGGTAGTGTTCGAATCCCAGTTAAGATCCTGAGTTTGTTTTATCAGTCCCACCAGTCGAATTCCGAGGTACGGTCTGGTTCAGTATAAAATAGCCCCAAATATAAAACAGCTGAAAATACCATATTATTTCAGTATCTTTACAGTATAAAATATCACAGTACGTATTGAAAGTGAGAGCCATCACGTTGAAGTCGTAGTTTAAATCACTGGCTAAGGGATTCCAAAGTTTTTTCCCCAAACGGCAGTGCTGTATGTTCTGCGCAGTACGCGTGCGATTTGTTCCTGTGGATCACGAAAAATGCTTTCCTCTTTAAGTCTCCTGTTTCCGCACATTCTTACAGGAGCCTGTACATGCATTCGTTTAGTGGTGTGACATCTGGTAAGTTCGAAGGGTAACGGAATTCAGTTTCTCAGGGAATCTGAGGTGCAGGATGTCGATGATTGGCCTGGCGACGTGGACCCCGGAAAGCATCGGTCTTTTTGCGTTTCAGCGGAGAACATGTTTCAGGATAAAACGTTTTCAGACACTTTTATTTGAGCCGTTTAGCCCATCAGGGGAAAGAATGAAATCTAACATTTTCCCTGATACGTAGTAAAATGAGTGTCCTGCGCATCATGAAGGTGCTGTCATAGTAAGGACACTTTACATTGAGCCAGTAGTATCACAGTATAAGGACAGATACAGGAAGTGCAGATTATCCTTAGAATGGCCAGCTAGAAATTTGTTCTCTTACACCTGACCACTGTTTCCCATCGAAACCTCGCTTAATTACCCGATGCTTGCATACTCGTATGTCAGTAGCGCCTGGTTGTTTCTCCTTGAGATACATACTAGTACAATTGCCAGTGTGGGACACCCGGTAACTTGGTTGAGGCTCTCTGGTGCATTCTGTTGCACCTTATTTGGTATCAAATGGTTTCACTGTCTCATGTGCAGCCCGTCTTTCTATAAAACTTACTAAAAGTTATTAACTTTAAAAGTTTTACACGTCATATGGATTTTAACTTATTACATGTTACTCACTACATGTTTCGTCCTATAAGGTCATCATCAGGTGTTTTGAAATTATAAATGAAGAAATTGCTGTGCTTCCATATCATGGTTTTTGGTCGTTACTATGCAGTTCCTTCTATGCGCATGTGCATATATTCTGCCTGTTGTGTTAAGCAAAAGTTACTCTTGCTTTTATAATTTAAAAACACCTGATGATGGCCTTATAGGTCGAAACATGTGGTGAATAAGTTTTAACAAGTTAAAATCTATATGACATGTAAAACTTTTAAAGTTAATATCTTTTAGCAAGTTTTACAGTAGAAAGACGTACTGCACGTGAGGCTGTGAAACCATTTGATACTGTGGTACAAGCCGGAAAGTCGCGGGTTCGATTCCCAATGAGGTCAATGAATTTTTCAATTGACCTAATCCATCAAGCCGCACTATGGCCCCGGGATCGACTCAGCCTCTAAGGAACATGAGTACCAGGAATCTTCTGGCGTCATGAAGGGTGGCCGGCGTGCGAGGCTGACAACCTCACCGCCATCTGAGAGTCAGTTTTCTAGAAAATATGGGAGCCTTAACGTCTCGCAACCCTGTGGGCCTTCACGGCCTGTTCCGTGTCACGGGCTCGACCGAGGACATCATGAGGAAAGTTTTGTACTAGAACTGTTGAAGAGGTACTAATATTCGCGGTGACTAAACGTAATTTATAGACAAACCAAAGTATTTGCCAATAAAACTGTTAGTAATTAATTCGGACACGATATAAAAATTCTAGTTGGTTTTCCTGAGGGACATTAAACTGAACATGTCTGGAGATCCATTCAACTTTCTCATACCCAGTTTTCACTCACTGATGGAGTTGAGCCCTTCTTGAGAAGCCAACTGTGCAGCTGCTCTCATTCCGAATTGTTGGTTTGGAAATGTCATCCGTAATTAGTTTGACATTGAAATCTAACAATATTTTCATATGGTATTTTTTGATGGTAGCTTGTATACACTAACCGACACGGACCTCCAGCGACAGGTGGCGACATGTAAAAACATTTTTCGAAAGTTGCTGGCTGGAGCCTATCGGTGTGGGCCCAGATCGGTGACGCATGATGTGAACGTACTCCTTTAAATGGATTTGAGGATATTTTGTTGGTCCGCAGATACTCCGTTTCCTGTCATTACATATAACGTGAATGGACGTTAAGTCTAGAACATATTAGAATGGATCCGGATTGGCACACAGTCATTTCCCAGGACCAAGACCTTGACAATTAAAAGCCGTCGGAAAGACTATATACCCGCCTAATGACAAGTGAACACGGGAGATGGGAGAATTATAGTACGACAGATCCGAATTGAACCGGCTCGATGTGACTTCATGTCATTTCAATACACCACTTTTATTTGTGGACCAACTTTTCGTTTGGCTTGAGAAACAGGTTACACGTTTGTTGTTGGGCTGCATTTAGCCACTGTCACAAGCAGTCATCTGTTTATCTTCCTATGTTCCAAGCGGGAAAGTAAAGATTAAAGAAATACACGGAAGTAAACAGAAATATGTTTTACCTGTTTTGTACGGATATGAATAGGTCTCTTTCTCTGATGAAAGAATAGGGTCTCTTGGAACAAGGAAATGAGGAAGATACTGAAGTATGCAGAGGTACACAAGGAGCATGGGGAATGTTGTTAAGAGAGTGAAGTGATATGACGAGGACATTTAGGATGGAGGTAAAATTGTCTTTGAAAAGTGTTAAAAGAAACCCTGAAGTAGATAGGAGGATTTGATTAAAATAGATGTTTGAGAAGTATAGGACGTTCCATTCAAACTTCCCACATTTTGTCAGATCTGAGAACAGAAAGTAGGAATGGTAGGAAAATGAAGCTACAGGAAATACAAGAACAACTAAATAAATTTTGACATACTAATAAACCTCTACGTGTGCAACATTGGTAGCACGAACAATATCCAGTCTGTATTCAATTTCTTGCCACGTTCTTTCCAACATGTCCACTGGTACAGTAGCAATCGTTTCACGGATGCGGGCTCGTAAATCTTTGAGGTCATTCACTGGAAGCACGAACACACGGTCCTTCACGTAACCCCAGAGGAAGAAATCGAATCGGTCCGCCACGTCCAATCCAGCGATCTTGGAAAGTGGCATTGAGGGACTTCCGAACATCCAGACCCAAATGTGGGGGCGGGGGTGCTCCATTTTGTTGGAAGATTTTGTTAGTCTGCAGATCGGCTACCTGGGGATACAGGAACTGTTCTAACATGTCAAGGTATACGCGGCCAGATACTGTAGCTTCACCGAAGAAAAAACGGAAATAAAATTCTTTGAGTTTTTCTTTCATCTAATGTTAATTATAATCCATAATTTATCACAATATGTTCGCAATGATTAATTAATATGTGGGATGTTTGAACGGAGCACACTGTATATTGCGGAGACGGGATAAGGAAATTCGGCGGGTTGAGTCTTGGGCTTTTGTAGTGATGGGCTTATGATAGTGCAGCTGTCGTACCTTATAGTGGCCCTGGGCAGGGCTAAAAATAAACACACTGACGCTTCGATGTGAGAATGGAAATGTTGCCAGGCTTCTGCCCGGAGTGGCGTGTGGTCAGGTCCCTCCAGGCCATCTGCATATATTACGGCCTGTTGTGGCAATCTGTTGGGAAAGAGGCTTATACCTCTAGTAGCTCAACAATCAGAGGTTAGCTAGGGTTGGACGACCGGGATTCTATTTCCGGCAGGGTCAGGATTTTTCTTCTGTCCACAGGCCGGCTTTGGAATCCATATAGCCTCTAGTAGGAACAGGAATTTGAGTGTTTGATTCAAATAATCCGGTGCTAGCATCGTTGAAGTTGTCGGATCATGCAACTGACCATTCATTTCCATCTAGTGCCATGGTTAAGATTATTATCCTCCTTGCATGCCTTCGTGGCGTGATTCTTAGGCACAGGGACAGTTTTATATACTACCTTCATGTCTGTTTAAAGGCATAGAGGAAAACCTATCAAAGAATTGCAGACACTGGACGAGATTGAATCCAGGCATCCTCGAGCATTAGAGACTGTTGCCATTGTGGCAATATTCATTCACGCCTAACGCCTCACTATCCTAGGTGCCACATGGATACTGCCGTTTCACTCTTACACGTTATCCTAACTTCTCAGGGATGTTAGAATTAAATCAAGGAAGTTCATTAATATAGGTAAATGGGTGCCTTACGTAAACGCAACTTACGGCAGGAAAGCTAGGAATAAATGCAGTTAGGCAATTAACTTTGCCGGGGAACATAAGACAACTCAGGGGTGTTTATGGCTGAAATTCAACACCACAGGAACAAAATCGGTCAGATCGCCAGTTCTGTTACCTAACTTTTTATTAAGTACGGCAACTCCAACATCGTTGATTAATTCGAAGTGTTTATCTTAGAAATTCAACTGTTAAATTGAATTCGAAATGTGGAACAGATTTACGCTCTAGTTATTTATACAGTAAGTAAAAAGTAAAGCTATCACTGTACCAGGCCGTGAAGGCCCATAGGGTTGTGAGTCGTTGAGGGTTCCACATTATCTAGACAATCGGCTCAAAGATGGCGGTAAGGTTGTCAGCCTTACTCGCCGGCCGCGCTTTACTCCCCAGAAAAATTATTTAATTAATACCTGGTACTCATTTCTGTTAGAGGCTGAGTAAACCCCAGGGCATAATGCGGCTGGAAGGCTTAGGTCAGCTGAAAAAATCCAATGACCTCATTGGGATTTGAACCCGCGGCATTCCGGCTTGTAGCGTAGCCCCTCAACCGCTACGCTACCGTGTGCCTCCGTTATTTATACAGGGTGAAAATAAATTCAATCACAGGCTGTCAGTAGTGTGAGTCTTTGTTAAACAGAAGTCGAAAATATTGTACAACACATGTACTGTGACGTTTAGTTTTCAAGATACACGTCATCTTAAAATGGTTCAAGGTACGAAATGACCAAGCACTGGACCTCTCGTAATGACAGTAGTAGGTTCTCTAAGCAGCCTCTGCGTTCATTTCAAGGCAGACGGCTTACTCGCGAGCATGGCGTCACATGTTCGCAGTGACCGTTCTCACAGCTGCTTGAAGTATTGCCGCGAGATCTTCAGTAGACATAGGACTTACCCATCGGGGGCGACCGAGGAGACAGTGCAATCAGCACTATCGGACATCATCTCCCACGGTGCATTGGAGTTCCGTCATGAGAAAACCGCATCTCTACCAAGCAGCCTCGGTGTAAGAGCTTCGAGAGCTTGTTGAGCAGGTGGCCTGGCAAGTACAGGGTGATTCATATAGAACCGGGCCGACGAAATGAGGTGTAATATAAAATATACCATACAGATATTAAAGTAATTTACACATATCTTATCTTGGATTGTGTGCCCTGATCGGAGCAGGCGTTGAAAGTGTCCGCCGTTTTCAAGTAGGCCTTAGAAACACTCACTGTTCAACAGTGTACTTCATGACTGTCGCCTGCGCACTGCAGACACGTTTCGGCATTGTCCTTGACCTTGCAGCATAAGGACTGCCACTTGCCGGATCATGTGCACACCCTTCTACTGAGCACGACCCACGAATTATTATGTCGTAATTGTGAGCGGTTATATGCATCACCTGCGGAATTATTAGCAAATTCATCGGGCCGGTTCTATACGATTCACCCTGTAGTAGACGGGGGCCTATGACGGTTTCAGCCCAAACGATTACCCTGAGGCGGACTTGATAGTCACGTTCACAGCATGAGGATTATTCCATGTCCAGAGGTGCCTGTTATGAACGTTGAACACACTCTCATGCGTAAAGCAGGCTTAGTTTGAATACATAATGTTATGTAAAAAGAGTTCACCCGCATTTTATTGACATTCGCAAGATTGCATCCGTAGAGAACGATCATCTGGGAAAAGACATGCCCGTCGCAAGCAGTGGTGTGAATGCAATCGATTGCCATTAAGTACTTAGAGGACTGCAGGTTAGGATAGTCACAGTGCGATATCGCTTGAGCTTCTCCACGGCTTGTTCCACAGCTGAAAATCTGGCATCTTTGGCTGGTGGCCGTGCAGTCCGTGGGTGACCTATATTCACGTGTGTAGTAGGTATTAGAGTATCTGTATCACAAAGACGCTGCTTCAGTCGTTTGGATGACGCCGACCAGAAGAACATAGAGCGTATTCCCATGCTGCAGTGCCGGTTCGAATATTAACGCTACCAAGGGTTAAGAGCAGCATGTCACATTATTCAGTGTGTATTTCGTGATCATTCGATCACGACTGCTTGCATTGTCACATATAAGGGGTCGTCATGACTAACAATTATGGGTTCTAGATTTGTTTATTTGATTTATTGGACGCCTCTGTTATAGTTTCAGTTGATTATAACAGCTCACACATTGAACTCCCTAACGACGCCTGTTTGATGAATCTTTATGAGGAATCTCGTGCTGTCTGAATCTCAGACAGGTCTCAAGTCTCTTGAATTCTGGATCTCTTCTCCCTAGTCCTCTTCCATACGACTTATCCTTTGCGAATTAATTACATGTCGTTCTTTGACCTGGTACAGACCGCAAGCAGAAAACACACTTGAACAGTTCATCTCTTGTAATCTTCATACCTCTTGCTATGGGAATGCGTGTTTTCGAAACCGTTGTCCAGCAATGGTCTATTCCGCGTTTCCGCGGGAATGTGCTTAATGAAGCGTTGCCTAGCAGATGGTCATATTCCAGCTTTCAGGCGTCATGTCAGTATAAATTTCGAAGAGTGTTGCACAGTCCAAATGAAGGTATTGCAAATTAGATAATTCACTTTATAATTTAGACTGCAAAGTATTAAAGAAACACAACTGTGCGGGTCCAGTATTTGATATGATGTATTCTATTTTGGAAATGACTTGCATCTTCTCACAGCATAACTTAAAAATCCAAATCTATTACTTGAAGGAAGAATATTTGTTGCTGATTGAAGATTTAACTGAAGTAGCTGTGTCAATTACTCTGGCATAACTAAGATTCTCAAGCACTGTTAACTGAAATCTCACATCTGGCAGCAATCAAGTCAGGAGCCTATACATCTGATACAAGACTAATGCGTGCTCATAACCATCATAACTCTGACCTTCTGATAGCATTAAAAACCTAGAAACGTTTCACAAATCATAGTATCACATGCATAAGGCACTGGAATATGACATAATATTTACATTAAAGTTTAGTTAATACAGAAATATAGCAGCCAGATATGAAGATTGTGAATAAATAAGTATAAATAGTAATTTAATAGTCAAGGTTAATTAAATGAATTAGAAGTGCCAGGATAAATCAGCATCAGTTTTTTGGCAGGATGAAGCGCAGCCCATCGGTTGATGACGGGGGATGGCCCTTGATGACGGACCGCCAGTCTGGGTCTGCAGTCCCTGTGCTGAAGGTGATTGGCCTGCGTGTGGAAACTGCCGACCGTGACCCCACGTACGATGTTGATGGTGTACCAGTGCTGCTGGCGCACTCTCAGGCAGTGTTGCGCATATTTGGCACTGGCTTCAACAACTACACACGCATCACAGTGACCCAGAGCCCTGTTGTCCTTGATGACCGCTGTGAGTTCCCTGTGGAGGGTGATTTCCCAGTTGAGGCCGACAGCCTGTCTGAGTTTTCAGCGCTTGTCAGATTCCGTGTGCCTGGGGTCAGTAGGCCAGGATCCTCATACTATGTGTGCATAAAGAATGGCTTGGACCCCACTGCACAATACTTGCACCAAGGCACCAAGTCCTGGCTGGCACTCCGCTCTTATGAGAAATTGCTGCCAAAATGGATGTCTGTTGTCATCATCGTAGTATGCCTCACTTTCTCTGCGCTTTTTTCAGGCCTGAATCTTGGACTGATGTCAATGGATCAGACAGAACTCAAGATTGTGGCAAATACTGGCACAGAAGCAGAGAAGCGTTACGCACGTGCCATTATGCCAGTGCGGAAGACAGGGAACTATCTTTTGTGTAGCATCCTGCTGGGAAATGTGCTTGTCAATTCAACACTTACTATAATTATGGATGACTTAACTTCAGGTCTCGTGGCTATCATTGGCTCGACACTTGCCATAGTTATCTTTGGTGAGATCTGCCCCCAGGCAATCTGTTCACGCTATGGGCTAGCAGTTGGAGCCAAGACAATTTACATCACACGTCTCGTGATGGTCGTCACATTTCCACTCTCCTATCCCATAAGCAAGTTGCTGGATCGCATTCTGGGTGTGGAACTGGGCAATGTGTACAACAGGGAACGTTTGAAGGAGCTTGTCAAGGTGAGTATGCATCACTTTATAGATGTGGAATTGGACAGTCTGTACAGAAGGAATTGTCTGCACATTTTTGTACAGGTGAGCACATTCTGAATGTAGAACCTGTGCAGTGTGTACAACAGAGAATGTCTGTAGGACCTACTGAAGGTGAGTAGATCTTAACATTCTGGGCATGGAACTTAGCAGTGTGTTTAACACAAATCGTCTGCTGTGGATAGCGAAGGTGAGCACATGTTCCATATTTTGAGCTGGTAATGTCTGAAGGAAGGAGTGTTTGTAGGAGACGATCAGTGTGAGCACATCATCACATTCTTGATGTGAAACTGGGAATGTCTGCAGCAAGGAGCATGTGCAAGAACTAGGTAAGATGAGCAGACCATCACATCTGGGAGTATTGGCAACAGTGAGCATCAGCCAGGACTAGTCAAGGTGAGCACTTCATCACATTCTGGATATGAAGCTGTGAGTTTCTGCAACAAGGGACATCTGCAGGAATTTCTCAAATGAGTGCATTGCATTCTGCATGTTCACCGAGAAATGTCTGCAGCAAGGAGCATCAGCAGGAGTCCTTTGAGAGCATATCATCATGTTCTGGATGGAGCTGTCAGTGTTTACTAGGAGCATCTACAGGAACTAGTCAAAGAGAGCACATTATTCCAGTCTGGACTGTTTGCAACAAGGCTCATTTGCAGTATCCAGTCAGCGTGAACATATTATCAAATTCTGGATGTGCAGCTGAAAATGTCTGCAGCAATGAGCATCTAAAGTAAAAAGTTGCCCTGTGCATAATTAATTATATACCATGCCATGAAGACATATGGGGGACTGGAGGCATAGCTCCACCATTCTTGAACTCAGCATGAGATAGAGGGGAGTGGTCAGTGTTATGCCCTGGCTGCTTTACCTCCAGCGAAGGAGCCCAAATTACCCATTGGGTAGGAAGGAGGCTGGGTGGGCCTTGCAGCCAGTCTTGATGCTGCGGAGTAGATAAAAATTTCTTGGCCCTGCTGGGTATCAAACCCTCAGCAGTCTAATCCATAGCCTGTCGCTGTACTCACAGTTATTCCAGCTCCCAAGAAATAGCATCTACAAGGGCTACTCAAGGTAAATGCATCATGTTCCTGACGTGGACTTGGCAATGGGGTATCTGCAATAGCTAGTCAAGGTGAGCATATTATCTTGTTATGAGATGTTCTAGATCAGTTAGTGAAATGATAAGTTCAGCCTTGTGTGTGTTTCAGCTGACAACAGAGTACAATGATTTGGAACGTGATGAGGTGAACATCATCTCAGGAGCTCTGGAGCTTAAGAAGAAAATAGTGAGTGAAGTGATGACCCGTTTGGAAGATGTCTTCATGCTGGCATATGATACCATCCTTGACTTTGAGACTGTGTCTGAGATCATGAAGCAAGGTAATGAATATTTGGTGTAGGGGGTTCTCTTCAAGGAATTCCTTGCTGTTGTGAAACCTGCAGGTTCATAATAATGTTCATAGAAGTGTATCATTGGGAGCCATTCATTTAAGTTCTTGTTATTTCCTGTGGTCTCAGTCCTTTTCACACCATGTTTGTACAGTACATAGCTTTTTTGTTCACCATATAGTGTTGTATGGGATCACATCATACGCAGTATATGTCCAAATAATGTAAGGGTAATTCTTATGGCTTGCATTATTGTAATGTGATATGAAAAACGATTCTATGAAAGAGAAGCCATTTTAGTACAGTACTTATTAAACACACGTTGTACTGGGGATGAAAATCAGAGCATCTGCATTAGCTGCAGTTGTGAAAAGCAGGAAGGTGTCTAGAGGTGTTTTGCTCAGTGTGTGCACTGGTAACTGGAAAATACACAGCACACTTCAATGGAGAAAAAGTATGAGTTAAGTCTTTTTACATATTCTTTCACTGAAAGTATATAAGTGATAATTATTAGTAAAGAGTATATTGTTATGTGTACAGGGAAAAGTTGTTGTGTGCCTCTTATGCTTTGATGTGATTCAGATTTTTCATAGTGTCTGTAGTACCGTTGCATGTAAAAGTTAATAAGTTGAGAAACGCTTAAGTGTGATCTGCTGATTGGAATATGCTCGCAACTGCTTTGGTGATACTGCAGCCACAACATTTGTAAACTGAATGGAATGAGGAGTTTGAAGGCTCAGGCCATGCTTTACTGGAATGTCCTGTGCATATGTTCAAACCCTTGTCTTTGGAACCCTGTGTGAGATCCTCAGGAGAATGATCAAGTAACTGATGAAGCTGATGGTGGCCATCATTGGTTCTCTGTGTTTAACCATTTGTGAATGCATCTTGAACTGATAGAAGCAGATCAAGCTTCCTAAATTATTCAATTGTAACAGATCAAGCGTGGTCCAAGAATCCCATAACTAGCATCAGAATGGTTAGGGGAAAACGGGATTCAGAGATAGCACTTAGAGAAATTTATATTTCTGTGGTGACACTTTTCACTAATGTCACACAGTATGTCATATCAACTTTGTCTATAACCAGTTTTATTACTGTTTGCTATAAATCCTAGACTGATCTAAAAAATGTCATTACATGGTCTTGCACATTGTGTCTCAGTTATGCAGTAATGCTGAATATTTCAACACTGTTCAGTCTGAACATCAGAAAGCATTGTTAAACTCACAAGGAATTGAATGAATAAAATAACACTGCATATGAAGTGAAAGAAGAGTTGTTTACTGAAATAGATACACTGATCAAACATGACGATTACAGATATATTTACTAAGAAGTATAGAACCAACTGTTGTATATTTTGAAACTATTATTGTCTTTCATATATGTATGGGTTATCAGCATGTTAAATTATGGCACTCGATGTATAAGAATCATCTGAAACTGGTTATTCCATATCTGATTCTCTATATACCTCAGTTTCTGACTCTGTTGACAGATTAACTTTTGCTACTTTCCAGGTTTTGTTTTCTTATGAGGTGTAGCAACAGAGAGCAGTTGAGTTTAAAAGTCACTGTTACCCTAAGGTATATATTTCACAGGAGGTCTCAGGTCATTGAGTTTTGCCGATGAGACTCTTCGTTCTCACTGTACAACAAGGAGAAGATTAGCAGCACATACTGCCTTCATTGATCATCAAAATTGACACTTTTTCTGTAGGATTATGTGTATAAACAACAAAGTACCTTCCAGGAGTATCTTCTGTTATTCTTGGAGCTATCTGGAATTGAAATTTCTTTGCTGATTTTATTACAATGTGAAACACAAATTTCTGTTGTATTTCTACCACTGACACAAATCTCTTTTGTCTTTTATCCTCATGACTGTGAATCCCTCTGGATTATAAATGTATAGTACACTCCTCTTCATTTTAGTGACCCCACAGTCTTTGTCATTATCCAAAAAAGAGTAGTCAGGACCAAAATACATATGTTATATTCAGAAAATGTCTTTTTGTATACATACCAGGAAATACCAGTAAGACAGTATAACTTCTGCTTTTATTGTGCCTCATACAAGAAACAGACCATGCTGCTAATTTTTTCAGGTTTGACATGAATGCAAAAAATTACTTTAGAAGATCCACAGGCAGCTTTGTCTTCAGACCATAGTGCCATATAACTTCCACTGCTATCTAAAATTCCTAAATTGTCTGCAGTAAAATACCACATTAATGTTGAGATGAGGCGTTTATAAGATTGCTGGACACTGAAGATGATGCAGCCCATGCCAAAATTCTTTTTATGTCTTTTCATTTGTTCACAAACTGATTCAGTTTTTCACAAGTGAAGATCATTATTGTGTTCAGCTTTCTCTTTCTCAGTACCAGTATTCTCTTTGATTAACATATATTCAGTCACATATATTACAAATGTCTAAACTTGGGTGATCAAAATGAAGAATGCAGTGTGTAACAAATACTTATCCAAACACTGATATGTCACAGTTCCTCTGTATTCACTATCATTTTGTCAACATATATCCTATATATGTTCTCTGTTATCAGTAGTGGAGGGATATATTCCCATTATGGGTTATGCCATCTCATATAATGTAGTGTGACTTGTATTCTGAAGAGATGAAATTAAATTCTTTATGGTCTAAACCTCAGGGATTCGTTTGTTTGAGTGTTTTGCTTGTTTGTGTTCTATGTTGGCTGTTATGATTGCAGATATACTTTAGTGTGCTAATGTTCTCAGCATGCTTATTAGAGCATTCTTGCATGCTGTAGTGTGGTTCTCTGTTTTGTTAAGGACAGAATACATAACTGTGTGTTTTCTAATGCTTGCACAGATGGTACCGGAATGTCACTTTGCCTTGCATGCAGGAATGAATGAGACAGAAGGAGAGGTTTGGTTGCTAGATGAAATTCTAGTTTTCATTTTGAAATTAATTTGTTTCCCTCTCACCTTCATTCATTGTACCTCCCTCAGAATGGGAGAAAAGATATCACACCAATCCAATGCAACATATAAAATCATAGTTTTATGTAGGTTCTCAACACAGTCTGCTGTACTGCTGTACCACAACTGCTCTTAACATCCATTGCAGGCTATTCCCGCATTCCAGTCTATGAGGGGACACGTTCCAACATAGTGACAGTATTGTATATCAAAGACCTGGCCTTTGTGGACCCAGATGACAATACACCACTACAGACGCTGTGCAAATTCTACCAGAACCCATGCAACTTTGTGTTTGAGGATACAACACTGGATGTAATGTTCAGACAGTTCAAGGAAGGTTAGTGGTTCTGATTGCATGATGTGTAGGTTATATCTGCGCATGTCTAAAACTACTTACCAATTTTGATGAAGTCTGGTATTGAAGGGATACACTGAAATCTATAGTGTGATCTTAATATGGTGTCTGTTAGTCCAGTGTGACCTCTGTTTCACATTATGCTAAACTCACGGCCTTATACAAAATTGCTCAGAAATGGCTCATTGTACAAAACATTTATCATGTTGTATGGAACAAAAATATCAGCCTTCTATTGACTTACTAGTGTTATCTACTTACTAGGAGATGAAATGGAATGACAAATATTTTATGCATCTGAACATTTTAGTATTTCTACTTTTACTTCCTTGTTTTAACAACATATTTTATTTGCAAAAAAATGGAGCTGAACAATCATTTTCATAATCATGCATGTTTTCTTTTGTAAATGTGAGCAGTGCAACAAAGTGTTATATCCTAAATGTTGCAGGTATAAAGGGGCACATGGCCTTTGTGCATCGTGTCAATTCAGAAGGGGAGGGAGATCCTTTCTATGAGACCATTGGACTTATCACGCTTGAGGATGTCATTGAGGAGTTGATACAATCTGAGATTGTTGATGAGACGGATGTGTGGAGTAAGTGCAGATAAGTGTTTAGTTGTCATTTTTAAGTAATATTTAAAAAACACATGGAGTTAGACAGCAAATATCATCAGCAGATTCTGTTTTTGAGTTAGTTACTGTTTTGAACTGTAAGAGTTTGCGATCTTGATAGTTGCACTGAAGAGAAAATTTCGTTTTTACACTTTTGCACTTCAGAATTCATTCTTATAAGAACTGCTGATCACAGTGAGTAAACAAGATATAAAAGTATACAGTGTACACCTAACAGTCATGTTCTGTAAAGTTAAATTTGTCCCAGAGGTTAATTAATTATCATACCATGAAGACATATCGGAGAGTGGAGGTATAGCTCCACAATTCTTTACTTTTTCGCTTCGCTTAGTGGGGGATGGAGTCCAACTGGGTCTACTCAGCATGGTGGCCACTGATTGGCCTGTTGTAGCCTGCCCTGGATGCTTATGATGATGGAGAATTTTGTGGAATGAAGATTGGCAGGGGAAACCGAAGTACTTGGAGAAAACCCGCCCCAGTGCCACTTTGTCCACCACAAATCCCACTTGATCAGACCTGGGATCGAACCCGGGCTGTTGCGGTGGGAAGCCAGCGACTAACTGCTTGAACTATGGCATGGCCATTCTTGACGTTAGTATCAGATGGAGGTGAGTGGTCAGTTTCACATCCCAGCTGCTTGTACTATATGACTTTTATTTTATTGCTAGTGGAGTGGGACTAAGTCCCTTGTACTGTGGCCACTTCTGGCCTATTGTACTACCCCAGATGACAGGTGAGGGTGATTGTGGAGCAACTGGTGGAATGGAATGAAGATTGGCAGGGGAAACCGAAGTACTTGGAGAAAACCTGCCCCAGCGCCACTTTGTCCACCACAAATCCCACTTGACCAGAAATGGGATCTAACCCGAGCCACCACGGTGGGAAGCCAGCGACTTACTGCTTGAGCTATGGCGCGGCCCTACTATATGACTTACAAATATGCTAACACCTATGCTCATTGAATTACTTAAGGAAAGTTTAGCTATTGTGAAAAAGGGAAATGATATTCTGAAATTCCAGAGGTGTATTATTCTAGATAAACTGAATAAGACCAATGAACTCTCTCTTTACAACAAATCTGATTTCAAAGCAGTGTAAACTTTTTCAACACTTCATTCATTTTCTTTCTCAGTTGTGATCTATTTTCTGAAATAATTGTAGCTTTTATTTTCACATAGGTTAACTAGTTATGATAAAAGTGTATAGGACTCTGGCAGCTCAGTTAATTATAGTTTAATTAGATATGGTTTTTTATACTTGTAGACATGTAAATTCTGGTGAGAGAACTTTGATTATCATCTAGAATAAGAGATTAAAGTAATTTTATAATATGTTCAGAAAACCACTGTTAAATGTTGAATATAAACGTTTGGAAATGTGTATATAGTATCCCATATGTTTAATTATCTCAAAAGCCAGAAGACTTATGGAAAGTCAATTGAGCATAAAGGTGTGTTTGGCCAGTTTCTGCAACTTTTGTTCAAAACATTTTTTCAGTCTGATAAATGTGTAGGTGTTCACAGAAAGTCATATACCTCTTTGTGTGAAGTGCCCATTATTTGTATCTGGTTTCAGCCATAGTTGAATCTGTTGATAAATTTTATTGAAGCTCCCCACTATCATGTTGTTGCATGTTAGTGACTAGACAAAGGGTTTGGATTGATAATTGATGTATTGAATGCTTGCAACTTGAAACTACAAGTGATTGTGACAATCTTACTGCTTTATACACTCTCTAAATCACTACAGTACACATAAAGTCTTCTGTTTGTTATTCTGTCATTGCTAGTTGTTGCTAGGTAGTGGCTGTTGACAGTGGAGATTCTTCATGACCAACCAAGAACTGCCACTTCTCGTTTGCAACTCATGAACTGAAATAACTGGCTGCTGCTACTGGTCCTCGTTGTGTAGGGTTGGTGTGGACCACACAAATAGCACCACTTCCAGCAGTTACCCTATTGTCACCTGTTGATTTGTTGCTGTGGAATAGTGTTTACTGTGCAGCTCCCTAGCAATGACAGCCTTTACTCATGCCACTGTTCATTCTTTCAGTCACCGTGTCGCAGTATATTTTCTTAAAAATGAATTTAGCAGCTCTCTAGATGTTTAATGCATACAGAAATGTGGACATACAGATAGATCACATTTAACGGTTGCTGGAAAGTGTTGCAAACAGAGTTGAAAACTTCAGACTCTAGTGTACAGAATGCACAACAATTTGTTTAATGCTAATTGTTGAACTTCTGTTTCTGTGATTTTATAGATTGCTTTATAATTCTTCCATATAGCAATATATTGTCACAAGTTAGTGTGTTAGTGACTAGATGGAAGCCACGTTAGTGTAGTCTGTACAGCAGCTGGTTATGGGCAGGACGACAGAGGGGTCAGAGTCCTGCTAGGGTCAATAATTTTCTTCACATTGTCAAGACTGGCTCTGGGGTCCACCCAGTCTCCTATGCAGTGGCTACCAGAGGTTCTTTCCCCAGGAGTAAAGCTGTTGGGGCTTGAAGCTGACCCGTCACCTCCAGCTCGTGCCGAGGTCGAGAAAATGTGGATCTACAGATTCACTTCCCCACACTCTGTGGCATAGTGCTTATTTAGTTAAGTGCAGGGACAGCTTTACCTTTACCTAGTGACTAGTCATGGGGTTCAAATTGGTAATTAGATCTGTTGAATACTTATAAATCATAACTGCAAGTAATTATAATGCTTTTGCTAATTCATGCTCTCCATCTCACTACAGCACACTAAGTCTTCTCTGTTTGTCTTCACTAGGTGTTTTCTCAACTTCTGAGTTCACGTCCTTACTGGGTGGCAACTGTTACACATCTAACTTACATTTCCAGCTGTCGAATCTGAGCCTCTATTGTTATGTGTTTATTGAGCCATTGCCATACCACACAGTGTAAAACGTTTAAGTAGTCATATCACATTGCTCCTTCCTTAAGGCTGGTTGTCCCGAGTAGCCTACAGGTGTATTGCCATTTCTGCTTCCAATTTGTGGAAACAGAACTTTTGAAAGCTGCCTTTGGTCTATAGCACCAGAACATGAGCTGTCAGTAGTCTCTTCTTCTGTTTAGAAGGGGGCTGGCTCCTCCACAGTGCCCTGTCACACATTTTCGAGGGCATGATGTTAAACCTGACAGCTAACTTTACACTTCCAGCTGTAGGGTCTGCCTGAGTGTCTTCTTGCTTCCAAGAAGTAGCTGCTGTTTTATGCTGCTGTCTCTTATGCCATTGCATTGCCTTGCCTGGTCCCCTATGAATGTGTTTCTTGTGTAGTGCAGGATAATTACAGTGGGTCACTTATTTCATGGTGATGGCAAACTCCTGCAGGAACTCACCATTGTCTTGGGTCCGTATCATCATTTGATCTTGGTACTCTGTGACCTGCTGCTGGTCCCCAAGTCAGTCCTCATTTGCACTGATAGTCTTCTCCTTTAAGGACTTCATGTAGAACATTGGAAGCCCGGCCATGCAGGGCGGTAAGCAGGTGTGTGGCTTCTGTGCATGGAACCCCTTTGTAGTGCTCTGCTACGGTTTCTATCTTTTCTTGAGTAGCTTCCTTTTCTCAACTGGCCGTTGACTCTTCTAGCCAGGCCTCCATCATGGGCTTCATTTCTCCTCAATGGGCTTTCACTTTGGCCTCCATTTTTTCTTGACTGGCTTTCATTATGGCCATTATCTGTTCTTTGCCAGCAGGCATTCCAATCATTCAGTCAATTCAATCCAGTTAAACCAACTTCTGACAACAGTTGTTACATGTTAGTGACTAAACATGGGGTTTGGTTGGTAATTGGATTTATTGAACACTTATAAATAGATTTAGTGCATGCTGTAGTGAATTCTAACATGTGAGAATTAGCGATAGTGCTAAAATTAATTGTATTTATGAATTGTAAGAGTTTAATAAATCCAATCACCAGGCTAAACTCTGTGTCTATTTACCAAAAATTGTGAAAATAGTTATTATTTCTCATATAAACACACTGGAACTAAAACTTCACTGACAAGCGGCGGTTGCTTGGTCGGTATGGTTCGCTTGCAGACTGAAATTACAGAGTATAGTAGGCAGTTCTTTATGGTACACTGAGTCTATTAGAATGTGAAGAATGTGTTTATAGGTAATCTTCACTGTTATAACAGAATGCATTCCTGGAAACACCATCACAAATTGGATACTGTTTGCAGTGTTCATGACAACAAGCAAAACCAAACTATCCACCAAACATTATAAATATAAGATGTTATACAGGGTGATTCACGAAGTTTTACCCCCACTTAGGGAGGGCATTCCAGAGGTAATTTGGAACAAAAAATGTTNGTGACGAAGATGTCTTTACGCACAAAGTAACACTGGCTCAGTGTATTTATACCACTTCCGAGATACACAATAAAAATGATATAAAAGAAATACAGGAGTCTGACACTGACTTCCTAACTTTTAACAAAATATAGTAAATCCGCCACTGACGTCCTAACTGAGAATTCAACACTGCAAACCAATCCCTGAATGAGCCACACTTCCTTGAAAGCTCTGGCAGCACTGCTATGAAAGTGCTTACGAATATTTCCTCCTCTAACTTCTCAAAACAAAGCTGACCTCTATTGGCTCACCAGGTCATAAACAGTCATATCTAAACGTAAATAGTTTCGAAACCAGTACCCTGATAAACGATTTCATTGTTCAGAGCTAACAAATAAACATCTGACATGAACGTTCATGAGTTTGTTTGGGTTTCAAACCCAAGGTCAAACTGCCAGCACTCACAAAGGAAGCACGTGGCTTGTCCCTAAAAATTATAACATTCGGCCAGCTCGGGGTGCTACTTGATGCGAATAATTATAACATTCGGCCGTTAAAGGTTAAACCTGACAGCTAACTTTACACTTCCAGCTCTAGGGTCTGCCTGAGTGTCTTCTTGCTTCCAAGAAGTAGCTGCTGTTTTATGCTGCTGTCTCTTATGCCATTGCATTGCCTTGCCTGGTCCCCTATGAATGTGTTTCTTGTGTAGTGCAGGATAATTACAGTGGGTCACTTATTTCATGGTGATGGCAAACTCCTGCAGGAACTCACCATTGTCTTGGGTCCGTATCATCATTTGATCTTGGTACTCTGTGACCTGCTGCTGGTCCCCAAGTCAGTCCTCATTTGCACTGATAGTCTTCTCCTTTAAGGACTTCATGTAGAACATTGGAAGCCCGGCCATGCAGGGCGGTAAGCAGGTGTGTGGCTTCTGTGCATGGAACCCCTTTGTAGTGCTCTGCTACGGTTTCTATCTTTTCTTGAGTAGCTTCCTTTTCTCAACTGGCCGTTGACTCTTCTAGCCAGGCCTCCATCATGGGCTTCATTTCTCCTCAATGGGCTTTCACTTTGGCCTCCATTTTTTCTTGACTGGCTTTCATTATGGCCATTATCTGTTCTTTGCCAGCAGGCATTCCAATCATTCAGTCAATTCAATCCAGTTAAACCAACTTCTGACAACAGTTGTTACATGTTAGTGACTAAACATGGGGTTTGGTTGGTAATTGGATTTATTGAACACTTATAAATAGATTTAGTGCATGCTGTAGTGAATTCTAACATGTGAGAATTAGCGATAGTGCTAAAATTAATTGTATTTATGAATTGTAAGAGTTTAATAAATCCAATCACCAGGCTAAACTCTGTGTCTATTTACCAAAAATTGTGAAAATAGTTATTATTTCTCATATAAACACACTGGAACTAAAACTTCACTGACAAGCGGCGGTTGCTTGGTCGGTATGGTTCGCTTGCAGACTGAAATTACAGAGTATAGTAGGCAGTTCTTTATGGTACACTGAGTCTATTAGAATGTGAAGAATGTGTTTATAGGTAATCTTCACTGTTATAACAGAATGCATTCCTGGAAACACCATCACAAATTGGATACTGTTTGCAGTGTTCATGACAACAAGCAAAACCAAACTATCCACCAAACATTATAAATATAAGATGTTATACAGGGTGATTCACGAAGTTTTACCCCCACTTAGGGAGGGCATTCCAGAGGTAATTTGGAACAAAAAATGTTAATATACTAATGGTATCCAACTCATAATTAAAGAGGTGCAGTAATTTGAAAACTGGCGAAAAATCTTTCTTTCTTCGATTTTCAGTCAAAACAAATTAGAAATACAGTACAAACACTTTTTAAATCGTTAATGTTTTAGGAAAAAAGCATTCTAAAACCAATTTTTTTTTGTTCAATTTCTTAATTTTGCATTGTGCAACATTTTTCATCGATTTTGTGTTACAAAATTACATTATTTTCAGCATCCCATTCTGTAAACATACCAATGGTTGCATATCACACCCTTCTATCAATCTGTTTCCTTTAAACTGTAGTGCTTTAGAAGACGGCTGGATTTACATAAGATTTTCAAAAATGTCTCCCTGCACATCAACACAATGCATCACACGCGTATGAACCGTTCTGCCTATCTACCTATGCGCAACATTCAAACCGGTCTACCTTATCTGCTGACATAGCTGACTGGAACGTATGGTCGCCCACGCTGAAGCATAGCGCTGCATTCACATTGATGCGTTTCGAAAATCTATTGTTACTCCGTAACTATTGAAAATTGACCACAAGTTTATAAGGAAATTTTGCAGGAAATAACCGCAGGAATATGTACCATAAGCCGGGATAAAACTTCGTGAATCACCCTGTATATGTGTATAGTACTGACCTTGTTTTAAAAGCTGTAACTTGTTAGAATTCATGCTATGAAGAGTTCTGTCATCCGGAAGGTGGGAGTACTGTGCTTGCTACTTGTTATCTTGCTTACCTTAAGCTTTGATTCTGAAGATGGAGTACATTCTGCCAAACTGCATGGTCTCATGCCCCAGAAGATAGTATTCTTCATTACTGAAAAACATTTTCATAGTTTGTGGTATCAAGTTGTATCGGAAACCAGACTGACTTACTGATCCATGCAGAGTTCTTTCACAGTGTTTGTCATGTTGAAAAGTGTCACAGATGCAAGTTTCTGCATTGTGAATTAATCCATTGACAGATGTATAAACATCATAAATCAAACTGTCTGTATTGGAGGTCACCTATATTTGGTAATTAATAGCAATTAGTGTGAGGGCTATTTTGATTGCAGCTGATAACAGATCCAAGCGTCGCAGGAATGAGAAGATGACAAAGCAGGACTTCACTATTTTTGCAGAGCGACGTGAGAACCAGCGGATCTATATTTCCCCACAGCTGACATTAGCTACTTTCCAGTACCTGAGCACTGGTAAGAGCACAAGCAAAGCTGGTTCTAGCTGCTTCCTTATTCTTTCCAATCAAATACTCAGATGTTATCTTAAAAATTACTCTGTGCTCATTACCTTACACAGTCTTTATACACTTTTCATTTCTTATTCTCTATTGAGTCTCAGTACTTTCATACTGAATGTGTGCCAGTATGCATACTATTTTTTTTTTCTGTGGTGCTACAGCCCCAATTTGGGCCTAGGCCTACCTCCATGAAACTCTCCGTTTCACTTCGGTTTACTAGATCTTACACATATGGTAGGACTCCTTGGGCGAGTGATCAGCTCGTCGCAAGGCCTCTACCTGTAGACAAACACAGAAAAACGCACACAAACATCCATGCCCTGAGTGGGATTCGAACCCACGGTCTCGGCTTCCGAGCAAGCGAAGACAGTGCATGCCTTAGACCGCTCGGCTACTGTGACCGGCATGCATACTATTTAGCTTCTTGCAATCACCTGCCACGTCATTCATATTCACGTAGTGTGGAATGAATTGCATGTACTGTACCTAGACTGCAAGCAGACATAAAGAAACATATTAACTTCAATAATAATTTAGAATATTTTAGGTTCAAAAGGCGTTAATATAATATAATATAAATAAACGTAATGTAACATAAGAACAGTTAAATATTACTACAAATTTTAAGCCACTATTTATGGGTATAATGGTGGTTACCATTTTTTCTTTCCAATTTGTAGTTAATTTAACTCTTCATTGCCAGCAGGCATCTAATTCCAACTCAACTCCTGTGCTGGATGATATTTAAATATTTAATTGGAGGGTGCAACATTTCACTTAAACGGTAATAAATTGGGAAAACTGGAGTTCTGTTTTTATAATTTTCACACTATGTTCAGAAATGTATATAGAATTGGTGCTTTAAAATTATTTTTTTGGCACAGTAAGCCTATAAAAATTATGAATGATAGTATCATATTACCTTAGGAGTTCAGCTGGGTGTGTTAATCATGAAAATATTCCACACAGAGTCCCATATCACACAGTTTTTGACATACAACATGACGTTTCTGTTGTCTTGATTTCTTCACTTGGTGGAATCTTGCTTATAAAACTTCTTTCTCTTAGATGGGGCACTGTCTTGTCTGACGAATGTCAACCCAGCACTTTGTGTTCTACAGCTTTAGCATATTTCACGGGGAGTCCCTTAATTAACTGAATTCTGACTGACAATTGAGCTATTCTTTTCCTTGTGTTATTCCTACATATTATCATCACATTAAAAAATTTTTGTCCTTTATAGTTTTGCATATTCTCCCAATGGATGTTTGTGCTATTCTCGATTCTGTCATTTACCACAGAATCGAGGTGGTTGAGGGGCTATGCTACAAGCTGGAAGATCGCAGATTCAAGTCCCGATGAGGTCATTGGATTTTTTTCAGTTGACCTAATCCTTCCAGCTGCACTAGGCCCTGGGGTTTACTCAGCCTCTAACAGAAATGAGTACCAGGAATTAATTAAATAATTTTCCTGGGGAGTAAAGTGTGGCCGGCGTGTAAGGCTGACAACCTTACCGCCATCTTTGAGCCGATTGTCTAGATGATGTGGGACCCTCAACGTCTCACAACCCCATGGGCCTTCACGGCCTGGTACAGGGATAGCTTTATTTATTTATTTATTTTTTTACCACAGAATCAAGAAAAGCACAGACATCCATTTTCAGTGTCTCATTCCAAATCTGATAAAACTGTGTTCTGATTCGGTTTGAAGTAAATATATTCTTCACTGGTCATGACACAACACAACTGGCCACTTTGTTCTTGTGGCTGGCCTTGGCTAACCAGACTGCTTGGTGTGTATTCATAGAACAAGGGGGAATTACAGTAGTACCGTTCATGTAGTGAACTGTTTATGGTTTGCTACATAGGAGTCATAACACACTTCTTAGAGTCAACATCACATCTCAAAGTCATAGATTCTCCATGTGTCTTCTCGTAGATAAAAATACCAGTGTTGAAGCAGCACAGTTCAGAATATGGCTCAGGAGAATCAAATTTCATTTGATCAACATAGAGGATAGCACACAGTATCGATCTAACATATTTGGATCATAAGAATTCCCCAAGGCAGAGGTAGATTTATATGGTAAGAAGCACACCAAGTGTTGAAATAGAAAACTTTTTCAAAGAATTCAAATGTATTACAACTCCCATGGGAAGTTCAAAGTGGGACAATGAATATACGAAATGATACCTGAAATTTCCTCTTTAATTTCATACCAAAAGAATTACTTTACATGATAAACAATGGTTCAAAATATGAGCTGAAACTTAGAACTGCACTACACGTGTGGGGTACTGACCCCAGCGACATGTGATAGAAGCTGCTGGCATGCCAGGTACGAACCCGTCACCGAAGGGTTAAGGATGCTGTACCAACCACGTAACTAGCTGCATGGAGCAGAATCCATAAGAAGCTAATAGTTGCACAGCTAAATTTCCTGCCTTTAATGGAACCAGAAAGTCCATTGCATGTACATAATAGCCTGTCACTGGGCACTGTCTTGAGCCAGATTAGTTCACTGTGTATCATCATACTCTATTTCTTTAAGATTCATTTTAATATTATAGGCTCATTTATATCTATGTCTTGTCTTCAGGTTTCTAAAATAGAACTCTTCTCTTGGGTCCAGTTATTCCCCTCAGCACCCTGTTCTCAACATGGTCACCTGCAGGCTAGGCTATCACAATTTTTGTGCAAGATGGGTTCCAAAAATGCACAGGGGTGTGCACTAAACACAGAGAATAGCTTCCTTCAGCTTTGGATTCTTAGATTGATTCCACAAAGATGGTGATGAATTCCTCAATCACTTCATCACAGATGATGAAGCCTGGTTTTCAATTTGAATGTTGAAACCAAAGAGCATTCAAGGCATTGAATGCACAGACATTCACAAAACAAGGCAAAAAGTTTAAACAAACATCTTCCAGAAAGCTGATGGCAACTGTTTTTTGGGACCAGAAAGGAGTGCTGGTGCTGTAATTCATACCATAAGGGACCACAATAGCATAAAAAGTGTATTGCAAAATGCTAAAAAACTGCATAGGGCCATTCAGTACAAAAGATATGGAATGGTAACATCTGGTGCAGTGCTCCAGCATTATAATGCGCGTCCACATACAGCTGCTCACGCTCAAGTAATGCTGGTACATTTCAAGTGGCAGTTGTTTGACGACCCCCTTATGCCCCTGATCTCACTTCAAGTGATTACCACCTGTTAACATACCTGTAGAACTGGTTGGGATTACATTGCTTCAACAGTAATGGGGAGTTGATCGAAGGTGTTGAGACCTGGCTGAGCTCACAGGTGGCAGACATATTTGACGCAGGAATACAAAAACTTATTCCCTGGTATGACAACTGTCTCAATTCTGGCAGTGACTACTTGAGACGTAGTTGAGTATGTACATACTTTTTTATATAATTTTTTATTGCTTGTTTTGTTAACAGCTTGCCAGAGGTTACTTTCTGAATAGCGCTCGTATATTTGGCCATTACACCTTTGCAATAGCATTGTGCTGTACGTCTCACACTTCTACTGTGAGACATTCGTTGGACCATATCTTCTTTCCCTGAAATTCACCCTGAAGGTAGCGTTTGCAGTGTAGCTGAAACATTGGAATGGGTTCAGTGCATGATAACATGATACAGCTAAAACCCAGAAGGTGAAGCTAGACAAAGCTGTTATGCTGTGTCCCTTTCAGTCAGAAACAAGTCAAGGAACGCCCACGTCAGATCACTTGTTTTCTCAGAATGCGAAGTTCTTTCATTAAGCACTGGGAATAGAAGTTGAATTCAAGGCCTCACATGGGTGGCTAAACTGATTTAAGCATCATTGTAGTATTCGTGAGGGAATTTGTTAGGGTCAGTGCTGTTGCCTAGAATTACAGAAATTTGTGCAAGTAGAAGACCTGAAACCTGACCATATTTACGGTATTGTGAAGTTATGTTGGCAATGCATTCCTACAAGACCCATTGTTTTTTTTTTAATAAAGAATGTCTTGCAGTCACATGTGCAAATGCATTCGGAAAGCACACATTGAGACTCTAATTTTGCCATATAGGCTGAGTTAATGACAGTGTGGTAAATGAACTGTGAATGTAAGTAAGAAACTTGTAATGATTGTTATGGTTAAAAATTGTTTATGGGAACTGGCGTGTCTAGGCTGGCTCGTCAGTGAAAAGAATAATGTTTGTTTGGTCATTGAAGTGAACTTCTTCTGGATTTTCACAAAGATGATTTCTAAGTCTTGTGCAACAAAGAAGTAAACAAGTAAAAATTACTGTTTTGAGAAATGCTTGAAAGGTTTGAAAACCACAGTGACAAACATCTTGAAGAATGGTGGCAGACCAGTACATGTGAACCTGGCCTTCATTACTTGATTGATGCAGATATTGACACTGCTGCTACAGAACGTAGGGTTGAGGAAGAGAATTGGGGCATAGAGAGTGAAGAAGAAGGATGCGGTAATTGTTTCAGTCATAGCATGACACTGCACAAGGCTGCATAGCTTAAAGGAGGTTTGAATACCATGATATTCAGCCACAAGGGAAGTCTGAACTGTTGTGAAGAGATATCTGTAGAACTCAAACAGATATGTATAACTATTTGTGAAAAATGTAAGTCGCTTGTGTGGACATAATATGTAAGAAGTGATTAAGTCATTTGTGATGTTTTTTTAAAAATGCAAATCAAAATATTGTAGATTATCCATGGTTTTCAGTTATTCATGCATCTTATCCCCTTTAGTAGTCAGAACGACTGGGAACTGTCTGTATACAAGGATCTAATAATAAAGATGCATTCTATATTTAAATTTAAAGTAATAAAGCTAAATCTGCATTATTAATTATATATTTAACTTGCTCTTACTTAAATAAAACAACATCCAATGTAAATCTGTTTTATATTGAAGGGCCTATAAAGGGTGTGAGTGGCAGAAACATGTTGGGCAAATCATAATATAATAAAGTTTTTTTTTATAAATTCACATTGTACAACTACATTGCTGAAAACTATCATTTTGGGCTGTGTCCATTGTCTGATTTTATTAAAACTATGTGGTGCAATCCAAAAGTTCCCGAAATTTGAATTTTGTGCTCAAATGGCTATGAGTACATTGAAATACCGATAGGTGTCTCCCCACACACCCTTCTTGAATCAGTGTGGCAAGTGGCGTGTAGTTTAGTGGTAGGGTTTATTGTTGGTGAACATATTTCCATTTTTGTGTTTCTGTGAGTTTGTGGTTTTGCGATGTCTTTCCTGAGAGAGCAGCATGTCTGTATAAAGGTTTGTTTTAAACTTGGGAAAACTGCTGCAGAAACGCACCAAATGTGGAAGCAAGCGTTTGGTGTCAACAGTTTAGGCCAGACACAAACTTACGACTGGTATAAATGCTTAAAAAATGGCTGAACATCAACTGATGATGATGATGATGATGATGATGATGATTTGGGACAGCCGTCGACTGGCACCACACCAGAAAATGTCGTGAAATTTAGGGATCTGATTCTGCAAGATTGTTGACTGACCATCCAAGACCTCTGTAACACCTTGGGGCTAAGTTATGGTACATGTCAATGAATTTTGTCAGAGGAACTGAACATGAGGATTGCGGCGAAGTTTGTGCCACAACTGCTGCAAAATGAACAGAAGCAGCATCGCTTGGAAGTCTGCAGGGAACTTCAACAATAGCTTCAAGAGGATCCAAACTTTCTTTTGAAGGTTGTTACTGGTGGTGAAAGTTGGGTTTATGGCTATGACCCTGAAAGTAAGCAGCAATCATCGCAATGGAAGAGTCCTTCACCTCAGCCAAAAAAAGCTGGACAAGTCAAGAGCAATATTACGTCCATGTTGATCTGCTTTTTTTTTTTTTTATATTTACGGGATTGTTCATAAGGAGTTCGTCCCTCATAGTCAGACAGTCAGTAAAGAGTTCTATCGCGATGTTATTAGGCATTTGAGGAAGGACATGAGGAGAAAATGTCCAGAGAAGTGGNGGTGAAAGTTGGGTTTATGGCTATGACCCTGAAAGTAAGCAGCAATCATCGCAATGGAAGAGTCCTTCACCTCAGCCAAAAAAAGCTGGACAAGTCAAGAGCAATATTACGTCCATGTTGATCTGCTTTTTTTTTTTTTTATATTTACGGGATTGTTCATAAGGAGTTCGTCCCTCATAGTCAGACAGTCAGTAAAGAGTTCTATCGCGATGTTATTAGGCATTTGAGGAAGGACATGAGGAGAAAATGTCCAGAGAAGTGGCATCCAAACGACTGGGTACTCCACCATGACAACGCATGACTGCATATGGCTTGAATTGTGCAGGAATTTTTGGCTAAAAACAAGATGGTAGTTGTTCCCCACCCACCATACTTGCCAGACTTAGCTCCATGCGACTTCTTTCTCTTCCCGAAGATGAAAATCAAGTTGAAGGGGCAAAGATTTGATACAGTTGAGGAAATTTAAGTGGAAATGCAGACGGTACTAACCCTAACAAAGAAAGACTTCCAGGATGCATTTGAAAAGTGGCAGAAATGCTGGGAACAGTGTATGCGCTCCCAAGGGGACTACTTTGAAGGTGATGATGCAGAATAAGAGCCAGGTAAGATGTAATAGTTTTTATTAATATATTTTTGGGAACTTTTGGATTGCCCCACATATATAGTATGTTGCATCTGATGATTATAATTTAGGACTCAAAAATATTTGGACATAAGAGAGAAGTGTGGAATGGGTGAAAATCTGTAATTGTGAAGTCTGTGATTTGTTTCAAGATGGGGTTTGTACGTATCAGCATGTGGGAAGACAAGTAAAATTTTCTTTGGGGAAATGTTAGGTTGAGACCTCCAGGTGTAAATTGGAAGATAATATTAAAATACATTTTCAAGATATAGATTATAAAAATGGGAATATGATTAACAGTCTGAAGGAATATTTCAGTGGTTGACTTTGATGTCAAATCTTTGATCTGTGTTAGCAGAGAGTGAGTTTTGCATGTGCTTCTTGTGCAGCGGTGGATGCCTTTAAGCCAGACATCATCTCAGAAACAATCCTGCGGAGAATGCTGAAGCAGGACGTGATCTATCACATCAAGGTGAAGAACCGTGACAAGGCCCGCAATGACCCGCAGACTCTCATATATTCACAGGTATAGTGAAACTGTGGCACAGTTCAGATATTTGGGAACAATAGTAACAGATCGAAACCTGATTCAGGAAGAAATTAAGAGGACGTTGAACTTGGGTAATCCTTGCTACCATTCAGTCCAGAACCTTTTTTCTTCTCGTCTGCTGTCGAAAAACATAAAAATCAGAATATACAAAACTATCATTTTGCCTGTGGTTCTGTATGGGTGTGAAACTTGGTCTCTGACATTAAGGGAGGAACATAGACTGAGGGTGTTTGAGAACAGGGTGTTGAGGAGAATATTTGGACCGAAGAGAGATGAAGTGACAGAAGGCTGGAGAAAATTGCATAATGAGGAGCTTCATAACTTGTACTCTTCTCCAAGTATAATTAGAATGGTGAAGTCAAGGAGGATGAGATGCGCAGGGCATGTAGCACGAATGGTGGAGAGGAAGAATACATATAGGACATTGGTGGGAAAACCAGATGGAAAGAGAACACTGGGAAGACCAAGACGTAGATGGGTGGACAATATTAAAATGTACCTTAGAGAGATAGGATGGGATGGGGTGGATTGGATTGATCTGGCTCAGGATAAGGACCAGTGGAGGGCTCTTGTGAACACGGTAATGAACCTTCGGGTTCCATAGAATACTGGGAAATTCTTGAGTAGCTGCAGAATTGGCGGCTCCTCCAGAAGTGCTCAGCTCCATGAGTAAGTAAGTAAGTGAAACTGTATAGCTTGCGTACTTCTCTTGTGGCTGCCATAATTCATCCAAGTCTTCTGATAATAGTGGGTAGCATCTAATAAGAAAACATTCATTCATTTAGCTCCTTTTTCTTAAGTGGGATTAACACAGGGTTTTCAGAAAGGTCTGTCAGTAGAAGAAATGGTATATTTAAATGTTAAATAATCTCATTTGAGTGATATGTTGGAAGACAGAATGTAGACACTGCTGTTATATGCAACACAAGTGAAATACTGTGGCTGCACCAATGAGAGTAGTTGCCGTTGTATATCACATGATAGACAAACATGCAACAACTGAAGCAGTATGTCATGGCTGCTTCCTTCCACATGCTTTCCATTTCATGACTTTCAATCATCTTATCTTTTGATACTACACATCCAAGTGCAGAAGTGTAAGGTAGAGTGGGGAAGGAGCATGAATGGGGCAAACGTTTTGCTCACATGTTACTTTGAAAATTTTAAACATATTGACACTGAGAGCATGTTGGTGCATTGTCTAATACTGTGATGTCACTACTGACTGTTAGTGGTATGCGAATTCATGATGGTGAGTGAGGTTAACCCAGCTGTCAGTTAAGTCTCCTGGTTCAAGTAACAGAGGTGCAGTGCTTCAGGGATAACTATTGCTCATTTCCTGAAATTTTACCTCTCGAAGTTTTCAGAGTTTTCCCCTTTGTAAATTAGCTCGTTCTAATCAAGTGAGTATAAATTATTGCATTGTATTAATCTTTTAACTTGTTTTTTGTGAATAACTCACCACATGTGCTAGCAGTTCAGGAGAAGTGTGTGAACTAGGCAGATTTACTCCAAGCAGGTCAAGCACTTACTCCAGTATGGGAAATGATTTCAGACAGTATGATAGATTACTTTTAGATTGTCTTCCTTATTTTGAAAAAATAAAAGTAGGCTTATAGAGATCACCTTGCTGTCCATGTGTCTCTATATCCTCTCTAATGTTGCTAGGCAACTTCTGGGTTAACACATCCCAGTTGCACAACTCCCAGAATAATGAGGTAGTAGAATATGGTCATGAGTCATGCGGGACTTGCAACCAAGAATGATTGTGCTTGTAAGGACCAGCAGTTTGCTTGACCAACTGTTCCATCCAGAATTTGTTGCTAATTTGTGTTGTTATTAATCATGATATTTTTTCAATGTCAAGGAAATATTGTTCAGAATTACATAAAAAAACAAGGAAGTCATGCTCTGAAACAAAAGCTGGAATAGAGTCAGCCCTACGAGGGAACTTGACAAATTTTTGATGTTTGTGGACTAAGAATAATTTGGGAAACATGGATTATAACAGTTCCTACAAGGAGAAAATAAATATATCAGCAGCTTTGTGTTGATCAAATTTACAGCCAAAGGAACTGCTGAAACCTTCATAGGGAAAATTGTTAACATGAACATTTACAATCTACTGGAAGTTAAATTTTTGTGACTCAGCTCAACTCAGCCCAAGAATGTGATCTCCTTTTCATGGCCAGCTGCTGGAGAAATTTGAGAAGTATGAGTAGAAGGTATTGTTACATATTTCCCAGAGCCCAAAACAGGAAGAATATGGAATGTGCCTTTAAATTTTCCCCAGTTCATTCAATATAAATTAAAAAACGCTTTGAGTAAGAACTATCCTAATGTTCAGTCAGAACATATTGTGAGTTTAATTTATAAACCTTCATTTAAAATTATATAATACTTAATTTTTGTAATGTTTTCTATTTCATTTAATGTCCATTAAGGTGCCTTTACTTAAAAAAAAATATTGAACTCCAAGACATTGTGGTTGTATGTATGCTTCAAGATGAGGGCTGTTTGGAAAGTAACCTCCATATATTTTAGGCAACTAATATAGGAGCAGAGGAGAGCTTGTGCATGCAAGGTAGCCTTGTAAACCATCACATAACTGTCCACATGGTGTTTGTTCTTGTCTCTGCAGAGTGAGTTCTGTTGTGTCCTGTGACTGGTAATTGCGTCAGCTGTGAAATTCTTGCTGTTACCTGCTTTGTTCATCCTGAAAACATGAGATTTGTGGAAGCCCATCTTGAATAATGCACGGTTTAAGGCCGAAATGTAATGAGTGCAGGAACTGTAAGATAGTGGTGTAGAATATTCAAAGATTGGCAAATAAATGTTCATGATGAAGAGTGAAGTTTTTGGCCAGATGGCTCTTCACAGTTTCAGAACTTTTATGTGAACTTCCACAAATATAACACATTCATCTCTGTGAGATTGTCACAGGTAGGCTAGGCTATCACAAGTTTTGCGTAACATGCATTCTGAAAATGCTCATGGGTGTACAGTAAGTGCAGAGAAAGGCCACACCATAGCTCAAACAGTTAGTCGCTGGCTTCCCACTGCGGCGGCCCAGGTTTGATCCCGGGTCTGGTCAAGTGGGATTTGTGGTTGACATTGTGGCACTGGGGTAGGTTTTCTCCAAGTACTTCGGTTTCCCCTGCCAATCTTCATTCCACCAGTTGCTCCACAATCACCCTCACCTGTCATCTGGGGCTGGTACAATAGGCCAGAAGTGGCCGCAGTACAAGAGACTTTTTATATTGCTAGTGGGGTGGGACTAAGTGATAAAACTTGGTTTTCATTTTTTAATGTTGAAACCAAAGTGCAGTCAAGGCATAAACATTCACCAGACAAGGTGAAAGAGTTTAAAGAAATGTCTGCCAGGAAGTAACTGTTTTCTGGAACAAGAAAGGAGTGCTGAAGGTGGAATTCATGCAACAAGGAACCTCATTAACAACATATGTGCTTGCAAAACACTAAAAAAAACTGCATAGGGCCATTCAGAACAAAAGATGTGGAATGCTGACATATGGTTTAGTGCTCCTCCATGATAATGTGAGCACACATACAGCTGCTCACACTTGTGCACTGCTGAAGCATTTCAAATGGGAGTTGTTTGACCTATAGCCCTGATTTTGCTCCAAGTGACTACCACCTGTTTACCTACCTGAAGAACTGATTGGGATCACAGTGCTTCAGTAATAATGAGGAGTTGATGGAAGGTGTTGAGACCTGGCTGAGCTCACAGGTGGCAGACTTCTTTCACATAGGTATACAAAAACTTATTCATCGATATGACAAGTGCCTCAGTTCTGGCGGTGACTACGTTGTGAAGTAGCTTATATATATACATATTTTTTATATAATAATCAGCTCACTTTACATTACATCAATTGCAGAAAAAGGTCAGTAACTCCAGCAGGACTCATATTTTTTAAAATCTGAGAAAAACCTTAAGATTGCAGCAGTTCCATGTTTTACACATTTGCTGTATGAGTGGAACAGTTTAAAATAAAAGAGGAAAAAAACAGCTGTTGCACGCTTTCTCAAGTTTCTTGGGGCAAATGTGTCATGAGTAATAAATAAATAATTTTTACATTCTGGCTTTCCTCCAGAATTATAACAGATGGAAAGCTGGTGCTGGACATCATTCAAGATATTTCTCAGCATTTTATGAACAGTATGCAATTAGCTGCAGTAGCTCAAAATTGAACAATAGAAATTTTACCATGCACTTGCCCTACTCTACTATAATTTAATATGGGATTTAAATGAGCATAAAACTTGATCTCACATCTTAAAGGAAAAATGTAGGTTATGGGTGTCTGGAAAAAAGAATTCCGTTTAGAATATTTGAATCTAAGAGGGAAGTAACAATAGAATGGAGAAAATCACACAGTTTGTTCTCTTGACTGCATAGTATGATGATCAGATGAAGTACGTAGGGAAGTCAGAAATTATCCGCACTCTTGTTTTTCCAATCCATATATACAAACGTAGGGGTTGAACCAGTACTTCATTTTTCTACATAGTCTCCTCCCTTTTCCATACACTTGGTCCAGCGGTCCAAAAGCTTGCATATTCCCTCCACGAAGAAGGTTTTCATTTGGTTGCGCAACCGTTTATGCACTGCTTCCCCCCACTTCTTTGTCCGTAGAAAATCAAAAACCTCATAAAACATCTTTGAGCGGTCCAAAGAGATGATAGTCAGAAAGGGCGAGATCTGGGCTGTAGGCAGGGTGTTCCAGCACCTGGAAACACAAATGGTTAATGGTTTCAATGGTCTGACCTCGGTGTTTGGTGTGAATTCCTGGCTTCAGATTGTTGGCCAGCAAATCACTGTATCTTGCACTGTTGATCATACACCCTTTTTCCAGGTAGTCTTCCAGTATAGGCCTTTTTGAGTCCCAAAAAACGGTTAGCATCACCTTTCCCACGAAAGATTGTGTCATGATTTTCATCTTCGTTTGCAATCCCGGGTGTTTCCACGCCATACTCTGGCTTTTGGATTCTGGCTCATAGTGATGAACCCACCAATGAATTTCAGCCCCTGACACACCTTCCAACCAGAGAAATCGGATCACTATTTGTTAATCATTGGTGCACACTGCTGGCAGAGCGGCCATGTTTACACTGTCACAGCATCAAGGAAAATGATGCAATCAAGGTAAAACTTCGATCACATGACCACAGTAGTACCAACTCTTAACAATGCATGCATAGGAGGCAGTGTGACAAACCTAAAGATGTGTTATGGAGAAAGTGCGGATAATTTCTGACTTACCTTCATACAATAAGGTGAGTGTGACATATGGCATGCATGGGATTAGAAATGTGTACAAACTTCACAAACTTTTGTCCAGAGAATCCAAAGGGATGAAACCCCTTAATAGATGGGAGGTCACTTAAAAAACCAAATTATGAAGTTTGCACTGACATTGTGATGGTTATTGATTAATCTTAATGCTGTTCTTTGTGTGCATGGATTATGTTGCAGGGTAAAGCAATAGACTACTTTGTGCTGATCCTGGAGGGGCGCGTGGAGGTGATGGTGGGAAAGGAGAATCTGGTCTTTGAAAGTGGGCCCTTCACATATTTTGGGACACAGGCCCTCATTCAGAACATCGGTATGGGTAAGTTGGTGACACTGAAACTATTGTGATTCCATATTACTATTAATCAGAGCTAAGTAACTTACTTCCTGGTTTGTTCGAAGGTTTGACACTACTAATACCAGAGCTCATCGTTGGACATGATCCTGAGCCACTTCCGTTCAGTGCATATAGTGACCACATTCCAAGATGTTTCCCAACCAGAATTCTCAGCATTTTTTTTTGTTCCCATCTGAGTTACATGCCTGGCCCGCTATAACCTCATTGAGTTATGTTATTCTCTCAGAGTAAGAGCTCAGTTGGTGTTTTAGTTTGAAAGTAATCATAAACAATTGATGAGCTAGCTGTAAGAAATTCACATAATCTGAATTTTGTTGGCTGCAGTGTAGTCATGATGTATTATTAAGTTAACTGACTAAATGAATTTGTTATAGCCAATTCCCATTAAGCAGAATTATAATGTGCTGTTGTATGGGTCATCTAATAGGCATGCAGGGTTGGAGATGAAGATGAAAATCGAAGTTTCTCTATTTATTTTTTAAGGAAGGTCACATGCCTGTGATTGTGTAACACATTTAGTGAATTACTGATACTGCAGCTCTGGTTGAAATTGATTTTCTATCAAATTATATTGCTACCACTTTCTGTAATGTTGGGGTCCTGAATTCAAGTCTTGGCATTTTTCCTAGTTCATACATAGTTCTGTCAATCAGTGCAGTTCAGCCTGTGCAGATGGTGAAGTTAAATATACCAAGAAGAATTCGAGGCTGGGAATAGAGAGAGTAAATTTCCATGTCCTCTTGGGATTTTCGATGGAGCTGATAAAATGTTGCAGTGGACTCACCCACCTCACCCACGCCACAGAACATGGGAAGCCTTCAGTCTGTGAACTTGGATGCAATGTTGCGACACACATTCATACCTGACTACACTGTACGTGCCATCACAGAAGTATTCTATGTGCGCATCAAAAGATCTCTGTACCTTGCTGCAAAGCGTGCTACACTAATGGAGCGTGCCAAGAAAGGCACACAAGGAGAGGATCATTTTGATGATGAAGTGGAGAAGGTAAGCAGTTTCTGAATTTTTATTTGATGTTGATTATACAGTGTTTTACAGTCATGCATTGATTGTTATACCCTCAGCTTTGGACAGTGCTGTAGTGCTGCGTGAAATATTCTTTCAAAAATGTGAACTGCTATATCACATTTTGCTAATGCATACCACACAAAAGGGTTTTGAAACAAAACTGCTGTTTTCTGGAGTGTGATGGGAACCATGACTAATAGGTATTTGGATGATAGAGGTATCGCTAATAAAATAAGAGATCAAAGTGATGTTTTCAATCCACTTTACTTTACTGTTTACTTTTCAGTATAAAATATATTTATGTGTCGCACATAATGGTTTAAAATAGATAATACAGGATATGTTTTAATAGAATCAGCTGTTTATCTTCATACATTTGGGTGTACATGGTGCTTGTTATCATCGTAGGATGTGTAAACAGAAAAAGGCAGAACAGAACAACTCTGTTTTTTATTTTATTGTTGCATCAGCTAAATGTTGTAACTGACAGATTGAATCCTTCTTTTCATCATGCTTGTCATTTTTACTTGCTGTAAATTGTGTTTGAAATGAAATGTAAAGTTCCAGTAACTTTATGGTTGGTTGAAAATAATCATTGGTTTAATATTCAGCTCCTTCACTCATTGGATGAGGATGATCATAGCCAGGGACAAGTAGACTCACCAACTCTAAGTCGAGCTGTGAAGGATGCATGTCACCACCACTTGTCAGAGGTTAGTATCCATGGATGGGTTTTAATCTTTTTGATGGAAAGTGGCTTCATCATAATTGACTGGAATTTAGAAATGAGTCTTACATAATTTGCATTCTCAGTTCATGGTTCATGTTTAACAGTAAAGTTAAATATTCACTGAAGCAATTTGTGGGTATCCTAAATATTGGTAAAAGTACTAGGAATTCCATGTTTGCATATGAGCTCAAATTGCCAACCCATTATATAGAATACTAAACAACATTGCACAGAGTGAAATCTGTATTTATTATTCCATTTGATAACAATAACTAATGAACTATTGTAATTATGAATATGACATTTGATGTGGTTATACATCATAAACACACCTACAGATCTGAAGAAACATGTTTTTGTATGTTAAAAATTACGAACATGGTAGTTGTATCAAAGTTTTAGATTGTATTTGATAGTTTTGGGCAGTTTAATTCTGCAGTAGCAGATTTGATGCACAGAAACAGATCACTGAGTTGTGTAATTTGTAACATTTAGATAGTGCATTGAAATGAAGCATTTAAAGAAAAGTTGGCACAATGTAGAATTTGTTGCTTAGAGCTTTGTAAGTCCGAGATTGGTGTCATCATCTGTTTCTAAATACCAGGAGGAAATTACATAAGAAGTACCTTGATATATACACTTTACATCATTTTGTCAGGGCGTTTAGATAAGAAAGAATAAGGTATACATACAACACAAATATATAACAAATTTTGGTTGAAGAACCACAAAAGGAGGACTACTTGCAAAATTTGTGTGCAGAGAGACCATAAAGGAATTGGTATAAACTGAACTGAAATGGCTGAAGGTAGGGTCAGTGGTATTGAATTTTTGGATCCAGTAACAAATATTTCTTGATCATTTGAGTAATAATCAGCTTCTCAAGGAAGACCGTTGTAAATAGCTATTTAACTAGGTAGATGCATATTTAGCTGGCTACATGGTTAGCTTCTTAGATAAGATACTGTGACATGACACCTTATAGTTGGAATAGCAAGGGTCAAAAGCAGGGGCCTTGCTGGGCAATGGCTCAGTAAGCACACAATAATAGAAGAACCATGGGAATTGGTGTTTTCCACCTGGTCCATGCTGAGTCTATATACTGAGGGCCAATGGGACAAGTGAGTCAGTGAGACAAGAACGTGAGTTAGTTGCAGGTAGGGAGTGGGAGGAGGGCAGTGAGTCAGAGTGAGTTGCCCAGTAGATCATGGCAATCCCTGCACTAGGTCTTGATTGGATTTTGTGTTTTAACCAAAACATGTGTTGGATAAAGTGGTTTTCATGGACTGTATTTTCCGTAGTGTGTTCAGAGCCAGTTTCTGTTTGGCGGAGGTGGTGTCAGTGATGTTTGCCACACATCCATGAGTGTGTGCAGTGCTGTGTGATACATCAAAACAGGCGGTGAACTTGAGCGTACATCAAGATGGTGGATGTCCAGTACCAGAACTCTGGAAATACTGGACACAGAAGCGAGCATCGCTGAAACCTGAATATCATGTCATCATGAATAAATACCCAGAAGTAGCTTCTGTAGTGCAACAAGTTTACGATGGGGTACCCAAAAGAAACCAAACTAATTTTTTTGTGGGCAGAGCTTTTGTAGTACCGCGTTTTGCCGCTATGAGCCCATAGAGCTATCATTCCTGAGTCAATA
>NW_019719376.1:130720-166004 GCF_002891405.2 Cryptotermes secundus | reverse complement strand
TTCTTGACAAAAAATGGTATGACCCCTGTTCCTCACCCTCCATACTCACCCGACCTTGCCCTGTGCGACTTTTTTTTGTTTCCTCGAATGAAAAGAGACATGAAAGGAAAAAACGACGAAGGCGCTGTCAAGCATCTCAAAAGATGAATTTAGACAATATTTTGAAAAATGGAATAAAAGACTAGACAAGTGTATTAGTGTAAGTGGAGAGTAGTTTGAAGGGGATTGAAGGTTTGTGCTTAAAATTTGAATAAATAAGTTTAAAAAAAAATAAGTTCGGTTTCTTTTGGGTACCCCCTAGTATATAATGCTTAGTGAAAATGAGATCCATGCCAGATGCACACTGGCTAAAGTGGGGATAGCTCATAGTAGACCTCTGTTGGGAATAGCGCAGAGGAGAACAGAGCAAACTTTTGTAAAGCTCTAGATGGGAAGTCGCTTTTTAGTGATCTTTATGGCATTTACATGGTAATACTGAACTAACTGAAGGCTGTCTTTAAGTTTAGTGAACAAGCATGACAAAGGGGTGCAGTGAACAAAACTGCAGTGGAATCAATGGCCAGGGATGACAGTTTCTGGGAAACAAAGAGGTGCAAGTGGCATATCTCTAACAACACCTTGCAGACAGCCAAGAAGTCGGCTAAACCGGTCCCAACATCCACACTTGTCAAGCTGCCTCCAAAATTAGAGTTAATTTGCAGCTTCTTCACACCTCTCAGAACTACTGGTGCAGAGAACCAGCTATGGCAGAAGGAGGCTCCAAGGAAACCAGGTAGCCCACCACAAAAATTGATGACCTCTACCACAAACCTCATTCAACTCCAGAGCAACTTAAAAGACCATGTCAAAGGACAGTACTAGTTCCGAATTACATGAAATGAAACCTGCATCAAAATAATCCATGTGAGGCAAATGACCACCATTCAAAGAGCACCAAACGGACTCCTCCCTCTGTTCCCTGTTACCTTAACAAGAAACATAAAATCTCAAGAGATATTCAAGCTGAATATCGTTAACCATATTATCTTCAAGATACAGTTATACAGAGCTGAGACTGGCCTTACGCAGTGCTACAACTTCCAAAACTTTGGTCATGTCTGGGTCAGCTGCAGGCAGCCCCCTTGATGTTTGTGATATGGTGCTGGCCACCTGCATAGGGAATGCCGTGGAAAGACAAATACGATATCTGTGCCGAGCTGCTCCAACTGCATCCAAGGAGAAGGAGAGAAACTTCATCCAGCATCCTGCCGAGACTGCAGCCATTCGAAAGGAGATCTGCTAAGGAGAAGAGAATGAGCTCCCAGGGGATCCTCTGGGAGGATGTCCTTCTCTAAATTCACCTCACCAGAAGAGTTCTTCAAAGCTGCACTGTGTCAAGACATGCAACATCAACAACCACAGGCACTGCCAACAGATGGGAAAAGCTTGCAGCTCCCTGTGCAGCAGCACCTGCCACAACAAGAAATTGAGAATATAGGTCTGTCAGTACAGGCTCCCAGTTAGTCTGCCAATGACATGTTAAAAGTCACCAGTGCAGTGCAGTAGATCATAACAGAGCTTAATGAAGCTCTTTCAGAAAAAGACAAAATGATGGTCATTACAAAAATGGTACCTAGCTTAATGAAACAAAATGGCTTCTAGAGTTCATACGCCACCCAGAGTCATAGCATTTAATGCAAATGGCATTTGGAAGCAGTGTTATAAGCTCAATGAACAGCTGCAAGATTTACACAAATGTGGCTTGGCTCTAAGAGATGCATCTCAAACCTCATGTGAAGTTCTTTATTCCAAATTATCACTTCTATCAGACTGTCTGTAAGTCACCAGGCCATGCCTGGAATGATACAGACATCATTGAGCTGACATCACTACTGGCAGGAGATCTGAATGCTAAACTCCCACTTTGGAATAGCGTATTTTCCAACCCTCAGGCATGAAACTACTGAATTTAATATAAGTTGGAAATTTCAGCACCGCAGTGTCCCACCCATTACTCTCCTGTGGAAAGTGGTGATGTGCTTGATATTGTTGTGCACAAAAATATGACTGTTGGAAGTTATTGTCTCTGACATTCTGGACTCAGATCACCTACCAGTCATTTTGCAGTTCTTAGATTGTATTAGAACTAGGAATCTTTCAAAGCAGCTCAACAAATTCATAGGTTTGAAGTGGTTTCAAAGCCAGGCCTCTGAACTGATTTCACTTAGAATGGAAATTAACTTGGGGGAAGAAGCTGATAAAGTTGCCCATGACTTTACTGTCTCTATACTCATAGCTTCAGCACATATGCTATCAACAATTGAAATTACACTCTTGGATTTAAATAATGCTTTACCTGGACTGGAGAGTCTGTTAAAATATAAACAAAGGTTACAGAAACTGTACTCAGTAAGCTGGGATCGAGTATAAAAAAAGAGAATTTAATTGTGTCGCCAAAACCATCAGACGAATGACCCATAGAAAGGCACTCGAATGATGGGAAGCAGAGGTAGGGAAGTGTGAGGTCACACCTCAAGCTTTGTGGCCTGTTGTGAAATTGCTTATGAAAAGGGATGGACCAAAGGCACCAGTGGCCCTTTAGGAATAACTTATGACCCAAATGAGAAAGCCAACATGATTGTGGAATGGTTAGAAAACCAGTTCTCATTTCATGACCTGTGTGATGGCAACCACGAGAGACAGGTGGAGACTGTAGAGTCCAAGCTTTGCTTGCATCTATAGACGACACCCTTTTGGGAAAAGTAATACCCTGTGGTATACATAAATTAGTAAATTAATTGAAATTGTGAAAGGCATGTGACCTTGATGGTATTCCAAATGAATGCCTTAGGCACAGTCCAAGGAGACAACTCGTACATCTGACACATTTATATAATCATTGTCTTTGGCTGTCTCATTTTCTTAAGTCTTTGAAGGAAGCAAAAGTTAGAACATTACTGAAACCTGGTAAGGACCCAAAATTTCCTCAGAATTTGTCAGATTAGCCTCTTGGCCACAACAGGCAAGCTATTCGAGGATGTTATTCTGAAAATAGTCCAAAGGCACATTGAAGAAAGATGCTTGTTTAATGCAAGCCAGTTTCATTTCTCTTCCCATCACGGCATGGCACTTCAATGTATGTCAGGCTTATGGACCACGTCACCTTAAATTTTAACAGTAACATATCTATGACAGTGGTATTCTTGGATATTGAAAAAGCCTTTCATATAACATGGCACCTTGGCTTGCTATATAGGGTAAATTAACTAAATTAAAATTTTCGATCAGTCTAATCAAGCTTATTAGCAATTTTATTTCTCAGAGAAAATTCAGTCTCAGGTGAAATGTCTAGTCCAAGGGATATACAAGCAGGGGTGCCACTTGTCCCTCATATTGTACAATATATATATTGTCAAGTGTATCTGGGGTAATGTGACTAATGATCGTGGATTCTAGATTGGATGACTGGATTTATTTGACGTCTGTATTACAGTTACACTTACTTATAACAGTTCACACATTTAACTCCTTCTGGATAACGAATCACTCTTTGCATAGCTCTGCTTCGTTCTGCTTCTCTGCCTTTGTTGCTGCTACTTTATATTTGCTTGGCATACTGAACAGGGGACACTGAGTCGAACAGTTGAGCTATTTGTTGTCACGAAAATGAGCTCTCCATTGTGCAGGAAACGTCTGTCTGTGTTGCTGTGAGAACAATGCTTATCAAGCCATTGCTCAACAACAGATTGTTCCAGCTGGTTGTCTTGGATATGTGTATGAATAAGTCGTTACTTATGGAATGGATTCATATCACAAGATATATATATAAACCACCTCTCAGCAGCACTGTATAATGTGACATGTCAAACTGTTGTTGGACAATGGGATGTGGAACAAGTTACCAGGAAGACAGACTTCTGATAAACAGTCGGTTGCCAAGTTACGCAACAGTAAGGAAAGTGGTGTTTCTGCGTGCCATGCCGTGCTGAGCCGAGCCGAAGCGCACTGGTTGCTACGCAGCAATGAACAACTGTCAACAGCGTTGCTCAGCAACGCCTCTCTAAACACGGAGATTATGCAACAGTGAAGCGAGATGCATTTTCCACTGTCCGATTGAGGGTTTGTAAGAGAGCCTTGAATGCCTAAGGATTTCAGTTGAATTCTAGCAGTTGTCGAGTCAGTTGAAATGTAGCAGCTGCTGAAGACAGTGTTAGTATTTGGGAGTATTTGGCAGAACAGAAGTCAGTCAGTCGCGGGAAGAAGAAGAAGAACTGAACACATTATTATAAGATCTTATGTGTGATAGTGGTGGCAACTGAGAGGGAATTGTGTATTGGTAGTGTGTAATTCAGTGGCATTTATAGAACTCCCATGTTATACAGTAAATAAATGAAGACTACTGAAGATAAAGTGAAGAGATTAGTGTGTAGGGCTTGTAACTTGTGCAAACCTGCGGAAGTGTTATAATTAATTGTAGTTATGACTTGTAGGTGGTTAATAAACCAATTAACAATCCGAACGGCGTCTTCAATAGCCCAAACACGTTACAATATAAATGATATGCCCCAGACACCTGGTGTCTGTCTAGGTCTCTTTGCTGATGACACCTGTATATATGCGACAGACTGCAAGGAGGGTTATGTTCTCAGGAAGCTGCAGCAAGGTCTTAGTGCAACTGAGACATGGTTTGAAAACTGGAACATAAAAATCAGTGATGAAAAGTCTCTGGCTATCCACTATTCTCATAGGCTATGCCTCCTGAGGTTCATCTTACATTGAATGGACAGAATATCCCCTTTGTCAGTCATGTAAAATATCGGTGTAATCTTCAATAAGAGGATTACATGGAGACTGCATATAGAAATGATTGAAGCCAAGGCCTTCAGAACTATTATTAGAATCTACTCCCCATTCAAAAGTGAGCATTTGGGTGCCAACATTAAATTAACCCTCCATAAGTCACTGATCTGATCAGTAATGACTTAATGCTTGCCCAGTCCGGGAATTAGAGGCAGACACCTACCTCTTGAAATTGCAGCACCTACAAGACTAGGTTCTTTCCACCATTGGAAATTTTCCAAGGTGCACACCAGTCTGCGTTTTTGCATATGACTTTTAACCTTCCATATATGTATATGACTTTATAACAAAATGGTGCAGGTAGCAAGCAGAGGTCATACAAAATCATGAGAATGAACATGCTCACAGTAAGGACAAGGCAAAGCCAGATATGGAAAATATAAGAGGCTTAAACTTGGCGGTGGTCAAGCTGATGACTGTCCAAGTGACTAAACTTCTGTTTTAGCATAAGATAAGTAAGATAGGCATGATCTGCTTTGCAAAACCTGGACTGATAAGAGGACCTGTATATAGTGAAAAAGGAAGAATTCTCAATAACATGGTATACATGCGATATGTACACTTGACAAAGGCCAAGCCTATTCACAAGAGAATCCTCTTATCAGAGAGGATGTTGCACAAGGACTATGGCTGCAAGGGTTCAGTTGACCTCCCCCACCCCCAAAAACGCTGTTCGTTAGCCTTGTGGCATGGCACCAAGATGAACTGATTGGTGGTAAAATGCCAGCTGTGAAGTAACTTTGACTCTGACTGAAGTGAGTCAGTTTTGAATCAGCAGTCAGTGCTAAACAGTTGATTGTGAGTGAGCAGCTGTGGTTGGCGGTTGACAATGAGTACGGAAGCAGACAAAGCTCCACTGTTAGAAGCAATGACTAGTGAAGGCATAACAGAGTGAGAAAACTTAGTGTATGCTACAGTGATTTGTAGTGTGTGTAGTGTAGTGAGTGATGTAATCATTTGTGGCTACAAGTTATGAGGAAGGGTCAGCAAATAAATCACAAATGGAAGTAAAACAGCTGTAATGGATGTACTAGGTTTTCTTTGTGTATCACTAGGTACCAGCACAGTCCAGATTCATGACAGTCTAGGTCAGTACTTCTCAACAGTCAGGCCACGACCCAGTACCTGGTCCTGGCATCAATTATACTGGGCCACAGTCTCATAAAGGTTGAGAACCACTGGTCTAGGTAGCAGACATGGGTGCACATGTTCAGAGGCTGGTTTCAGTAGTCAAAATGGCAAGCATTCTTGAGGATGTACTACCGAAGAGCAGCGTTCTTTTGTGCTTTTTTGTGAGCAGAAGGACTCAGAGCAAAGGATGTTAATAAAGAAATGTTTCCTGTTTACGGTGGAAAGTGTTTGCCACATAAAGCTGTTCACAACTGGGTGGCAAACATTTCGCTGATGAAGCGATTGAAATGGAGGTGTGGAAGAGGCTGAGACAACAATCAAAGACTTCTGTGGTACGGGTTTCAATGTACGGGTAAAGTGATGTGATAAGTACAAGGTGGTTCAAATATGACCGGGACTGATTTTTTTTTTTAAACCAAAATTGCCAAACACTTACTTGCACCTGTCAGTCTTCAATGTACTCCCCTCCGGAGTCAACACATTTTTTCGAACATTCTGGAAGCATCCTGATGCCCTTTTCAAAAAAGTTTTGTGGTTGGCAGCGTATCCACTCCTGAACATTCTGGATGACGGCGTCGTCCACAAACTGCATGCCTTGCAAGTCTGATGTGAGCCTTCCGAACAGGTAGAAATCATTTGGTGCCAAATCGGAACTGTACGGCGGATGTGTCAGAAGGTTCCAGTTCAATTTCTGGAGAGTTTCCATTGTTGTTGTAGCCGTATGGGGGCGTGCATTGTCTTGAAGGAAGGCTACCTGCTTTCCACTTCTCTTCCACTTGGATCGGATCTTTTTCTTCACGTCTGTTGCCAGGAGGTCCGAGTAATAAGCTGCATTGACTGTTCTGGCATCTGTCAGAAAGTCTACATGGATAACCCCCTGCCAGTCCCAGAAGAACGCTGCCATCACTTTTCCTGCCGAACGGCTCCTCTGCGCTCTCTTGGGTTTGGGAGAACTGGTATGCCCCACTCGCGTGATGATTGCTGGGACTCGGGAATGAAGTAGTGCACCCACGTTTCATCGGTGGTCACTATAGACTTCAAAAATGCATCACCTTGATCTTCAAACTGCTGTAGGAGACGACTGGCAGCTTGTATGCGCACCATTTTGTTCACATCCGTCAAAGTGCATGGTACCCGCTGTGCATTCACCTTGCGATAGTGCAGGTGGTATTTCATGATGTCTTCTACACTACCAACACTGATGGACAGCATTGCTCCAAGTTCCTTGATAGTGATGCACCTATTCTCACGAATAAGTGTGTCTGCACGATCAATGTTTGGCTTGGTGATGGATGTTCGTGGCCGACAATCATGTGGTTCATTCTCCACAAGCTCTCTGCCCTCTCTGAAGCACTTACACCACTCAGACACATGAGTCCATAAGAGACACTCTTCCCCATACTGTTGTTGGAGTCTGTGGTGAATTTCGGCAGACGGGACGTTTTCTCAAATGAGGAATTTGATCGCAATGCGTTGATCCACGCTCTGCGGTACCTTCTGTTCACTCATCACTCTAGCAACTTCCAGACAGGACTGAACAGGTTCTAACTCTAACAGGAGGGAGGGTGGAGGTCGTGGCTTCACTCTCTCAAGGTCGCACAGCTGCTGCGCAGTGTGGCTTGTTTACAAAAAATCAGTCCCGGTCATATTTAAACCACCTAGTATATCAGTACTGGTGGAGGATATGTTGAGAAATAAATGTTTTTTCCAGGTTTGAATATTATATGTTTTATATCAATTTATGACCTATTTACTGACTCTCCCTCATATAAACGTTCAGTAAATTCAGTATTCAATCCAAACATCATGTATAGTCAATAGTGACAGTATTTAGCTATTTAGTGTTTTTCACTGGAATTTGTGGTGGCATGCATCAATCACATATACTCTGGCTTTAAAGAAATTAAAGGAGTGGGGAATAAGCAGGAAATCATAGATCATACAGTGGTGCCAAATGTAACAGTGTGGATTGATGGTTTTCTGTGAATGTAAATTGTTTTGTTCAATGTATTTTCAAAGAATATATTGAACCCATCTGCCAATTCAAATAAAAAACACTAGCTACTTAGGCGGGTATGTAGAGACTAGTTAATTTTCTGAATAGATGAGTTACCTATTTGGTTCTAAACACCATACAAATTCATCTCATCCTTGTATATGTCACATGCCATTTTTACCGTGTGTACTTGCAGAGTGATAGGGAAGCTCTACAGCGCTCCATCATGACTTCTGAGCGGAGCACTGCGGCCCTTGGGAATGATGTGAGTGTGTTACAGTCCCTCTCGACCAGCAGTGGGTCAGTGCATGGCCCAAGCAGTCCGGGGGGTAGGGCTTCTTCCCCAGGTGCAGAGCACAATGGCAATATAAGGAGTAATCGTGGAGAACGTCCGCAGAGCCCAGCCAGAGAGGACAGACCCCTGCTGTGTGACAAGGAAGACAGAGTGATGCCCGAGGAGCGGACTGTTCTCTTTCCAAGTGGTGGTGCAAGCAGATGCTAACACACAGATGGATATATGTTTCTCCTCAGGGCCATTGTTTTAGGACTGAATGGAAGAGTTCATTGCAGGAAATAGCCCTGTATGAGAGCTCTGATACAAAATGGTTGCCCTGCATAAACTCTGTGACTGGCAGACTGGTTCTATATATAGTAGAGCACCTGATTACTGAAATATTATTTTAGAGGATGTAAGCATTTTCCTAGTTATCTAAGAGCTCTTGTAGACAGGATTAGTTCCTCTGGGCTCTGCTCCAAAAGGAATCCGGCCTTGCATTTCATCACATCGAAAATGTTGACCTACTTAATTTCCTCAGTAGACATTGCCTCCGGGCAACTGACTTAAAGTTTGTTATTTTTTAAATTCATTTCCAGTCCTACTTTTAGTTTTATATGCATTGTTTTAATTTCCATCATCCAGTGGGTGAGGTGCCAGCATACCACCCATGACTTATCACAGCTTCCAGCATCTGATAACATCGGAATTGACCAAGTTTTGTGTCTTGTGTTTTCCATTACAAATATAGGTTATTTCTGATAAAATGTGCAAGTGTTAGTCTTGTTCGTTTAAACTGAACTTCGTCAGATCTGCTGGAATGATAAGCAGTGTGAACATTTTCTATAAATTGAAGGCAGCCATTCCATGTCCACTGATTGGTCATATTAGGAATGTGTTTGAAGAGAACATGTACATAGTTGAAACAGAAGTACCAATTCCCACAAGAACTGAAAGCTCTTAACAAATTGCAGATGATGATAATGGCCAGTGTTAGAGAAAAATTGTGAATTAATAATTGTCTTCGCAGATTGACCCATTGGCTGGTGACTGATCCTTGTTGTTAACAGTGATGATGTGCTGCTGCTTGTTTTAAATTCATCTGTACCCCGGATCACACTTCTTTCAAGTGTTGTAATGCCTGCATATGGCTGATTTAATGTGTTCAGTAAGCAGTATCTTTGTGCCTTCTTATTTTAGTGTTTTAACCACTTTTTGGTACCTGTATATACCCCTGATTTTCTTCTTCCTATCACTTCTGTTATTTGTTTTGGGCAATTCAGTTCATATGTGGTTGAGTTATCTTATTCCTTATGTCCTTCTGATACATTTACTGCTGCATGATGGTCACTGTATTGTCTCTGTATATATGACATTTTAATTTGTTTTTCTTTTTGTATGGTTAAAGCTTAATTTACACGGGAGATGCTAATTTGTCACATTCCTTCATTCATTTTCCATTCTATCTTCTTTTTTTTTTTTTTTCATATTTAATTTGTTGAGAGAAATCAGATTTGCTGCACTCTGAAGTATCACATAACATGGGGATACATTTGTCTTGCATGGAACTTTGCATATAGTTCAGTATTGCATGCACCAAACTCAGAAGTCAGTGTGCTGCCTCTAGTTTGCTTTCACTAGAAAACTTGTTGTGGTAAAGGTGTATGAAGTGGACAAGGAGAATTGAATCTGAAAATGAAAGGCATGTGCTGTCTTGCCCACTGGATGATATATGTTAGTATTATGTGATGCATTTGTTGGTGTCCAGTGTGCTGCATGCTGTGTGAATATAATATAAAATGCTCTTCCCTCTGCCTGATCTCACCCTGTTCTAGCGACATCACTTTGTAACTAGTACTCAGAGTACAAACGTGTTACAGCACATTGGACTACTTGTTGGTTTGGTACACATGTATTTTAAAGTTCTTATGTTTTAGTTGGAAAGTCCCATGTTGTCTGTCATTAGTTAATTAGAATTTTGTATGCACATTTATAAGTCAGAAGTGAAGCTCCTGCACCAGAGTGCTTTTCCTGTTTATGGTGACATTAAGGCATCCTCAATAGCATAATCCTGTCCTGTGCTAGACAGAAGATTCAGAATTTCATCATATTAGGAAGTTGAGTTTCTGTCTCAGAAGCCTAATGTCATATTGTATAACCCTTTCCCAAGTCTAGTGCTGTAGTCGAATATTTATTGTTGTGCCATTTTTAACATCTATATGAATTACATGCAATTGAAAACCAGCTTTTTAGAGTCTGCCAGAACATACAGGACTCGCAGGACCAGGCAGTTCACTGCCACACCTTTCGAGAACTGGCAGTTCCTCACAAGTAAATGTCTTATGCACTAGATCAACACCTGTTATAATATTCCTTGAATTTTAGTATGGTTTTTTAATCTGCCATTAAAAGTCAAATGTTAATGCACTTAGGATGACAGTGCTCATACTCTTTGAGTTAGCAGTGAAAGAGTTAGATAATAAAACAATTACTTATTTAGGTGGTGTATTACTGTACCATAAGAGTGGCAGCAATTCTGCACTGAAGATAGGAACAGTGATCTCTGTGGTATAGGTTTCAGGCTAAGTACAAATGGTCACAAAGAATTATGAAATCTGTACTATTAATGAATTGTTGGTTGAAGAGGGAGAGAGTTGCACTGTCCTAGTCTCGACTGTCCTACAGGTAGCTGTGGTTCACCATATTACACAGCATACTGTGACTTGCTTTATTGGCATGCATCTCTGTCCCTCCATTGCTGTACATTTTGAGAGCAATAAATAGCACATACAGAGCCCTGTTTGATCCCCTTCAACTCAGCTTAACCCTTGAGAATGAGATCATTTTAGGTGCTAACAAACAACTAAGAAAAGTGATTATTTCAGAAGTGTGTTGATGGCAGTAATGTATGATCAGTATTTAACTCAGTTTCCCAAACTTCAATCTGCTGTCTAGTGTTAGTTTCTTTAAGCAGACATATGAAGCAGAGGCTGCAACAGGTGTATGATATCTAAGGACATGTGGAATGTTACCTGCCATATTATGATGGCATATGGGATTGTGGAAGAATAGTCCACATATTCTGGATATCAGCATGAGATGGAGGCTAGTGATCAAGCTTCACACTGTTTTTGCTGGTCATCTAGGTAGGTAGTCCCATCCACTAGACTGTCCCTGTAGCCAGCCTGAATATCTTACCAAAGAGAAAAATCTCTTCCCTGACTACGGTTGAAGCTTTCACCCACCACATAACAGGCTACTGTATAGACCTTTACCAAAATTATCTCCCCATCTTACTTGCATGTTCTGCTCATTGTAACTTCCCTGGTTGAATTGCTCTTAATCAGTATTTCCTAAAAGATTTCCTATCACAACATATATACATATATATATACACATACACAATTCAGTATCTCACAGTACATCAAGTCATGCAAGTCCATATATGTGTCTATATATAGAATGTGTTCATAAGTTATTCTTCATACCAGGTTATAATATTCATTTGTATACTTTTTGTAATATACATAACAGTTCAAGCAAAATATAACATTACAATGTTTTAGGAACATATAAATGATGAAAGTGACAGACAAATAACATTAACATTAAAAATGACTATTCTGAGAAAGTATGTAACAAATATAAAGGAATGGAAAAGGTAATGCAGTTGTAAACTCTGAAATATGTAATTAAAGAAATGAGCAATATTTAACAAATTTTTAGTTTTGAGTCAGCAACAGTTTAACAAGGAAACAGCATAGGCCAATGAGATGATAAAATAGGGCTGAATAAGATCTCACCATACTTGCGAATTGTGATGAATAAAAAAAATGCACCTGAATTGAAAGTGTCGTGGCATACTCATACTCACACTCATGTTGCAGCATGCTAAATGAAAAAAACGTTACAAGAAGATTGTCAATCAAAAAACATCTGTTCTACATTAATAAATGATGATTTGACTTATGTGTTATCTGACATATATTGCAGTATGTAGAAAATAGATTCAGTATGCTTCATAAGCATATCATGAAGTTCCAGATTGTTCTGCTAAAGCACATACACTGAAAAGTGGTAGGATGCAATGATTCACAGTAAACTCTTGGTTACTGGAATTCTAAAAGAACTGATTACCATTTTTATAAAGTTATTCAAAAAACAAATTTTCAATGCGCACATATTCATCAGTCATGTGGTAATTCTCCCAGCTGCTATCAGCAGTGCTATCCATCATTCTCCCTCATGCTGGTGCCATTACACTAGAAGCTAGTTGAATTTGTGATTGCATTACATTATACTTGGGTATATCAGAAATCTTTTGCCCATTAGTTCACTAAGTCTTCTAGGAAGACTCAAGCAAGAACTAAACCAGGAATGTGGTGTTTGACTTTGTATTCACCTATGCAGTCCCCAGCCAAGAGGCGTCGGTGGTGATGAATTTCTGCCACTTCAGAGTACCATGAGAGTTGCAGTGACCAGGTCCATAACTTTGAGTCCTGTCTGATGCAGGAGGTGTTGCAACGCTTGGGGGGGGGAGCAAGACATGCATCACAACCCAGCGGCCACAGTTGGACAGCATGGTCCTCCTCACCTGAGCATGGAATGCTTGTTCCAGGTGGTGGTCCCTGTAGTGATTCTCAAGTGCTGCAGTAACTAAGTACATCGCTCCAGTAGGGGACGCCTTGTACGAGGGTTGGAACTTTAATAGTGGCAACTATTTATTTACAACTGATACAAAATAGATGCATGTTTCAGAGATTTACTGTCCTTCACTGTAGTCACCAGCATTGTGTACAACCCGTTGCCAGCGATATGGAAGTTGTAGGATACCTTTAGCAGCGCCCATTGTGTTGACAGTTCGAATGGAGCGGTCTACTGCTTGAAGAATCTCTGGAACAGTTTTGAAGCGAATGCCACGAAGTGGTTCCTTCATATTAGGAATCAAGTCAGTCACAAGGGCTTAAGTCCGGGGAGTATGGTGGATGGTACAGCACTTCCCAGCCCCATTGATCAAACAAATCAGCCACAGCTTGCGCTGCATGCGGCCAAGCATTGTCCTGCAAAATGATGGGTGGGTTCTGCAGAAAGTGTTGCTCCTTCTTTCTCAAAGCTGGTCACAGGTTGTGTTTCAAAAATGAACCGTAATACTGTGCATTAATGGTCTGCTGTTGGGGAATGGTATGCGTTAGGATAACACCATCACAGTCATACAGGAGAATCTGGGGTTCTGACAAACTTTTGATTTTTGTGGTGACCCGTAATGACACCATTTGTTCGATTGGCGTTTCATTTGTGGCTCGTACGATTTGGCTCATGTCTCATCGAGCGTAATGATACAGCGTAAGAAAGCCTCTTCTTCACGCTCATAGCGCTCCAAGTGGTTACAAGCAGCGTCATATTGTAGCCATTTCTGCATTTCCGTCAAATCATGCGGAACCCATCATGATGCAATTTTTCCCATGCCCAGGCATACCTTCAGAATGCGAAACACAGTCTCGCCAGCCAGCTGACGAATCATATGGCATCTATCACTCTCCAGTAATGTGGAAGGGGCATACACTTCTTCACTGACACTAGGATGACCTTGCCGACGCATGTCTGCCACATTTTGGCGTCCCTCGTTAAAGGATTTTACCCACCTTGCCACTGTTCTGTAAGGCTATGCAGATTCCCTGCAAGCCTCTTGAAGACCTTGATGACACTGTCATGCTGTATGGCCTCTGGCACATTCAATTTTTATCCAACTACAACACTACATTAGACTGCCAGCTAACACAAGGCTCTGTTCTTCTCATCACTGCGCATGCGCATGATGTGGGAAGGGATAGTCCATTTGCTCTGAGGTAAGGTATATAACTAACATGTGGTATAAGCAACATTATTTGGTTCTGTTGCATGGCATCTCTACAGCAGTGTTGCCACTAGTAAAGTTCCAACCCTTGTAGAATGTGGGCATTTGGCTTGTTCAAGGCAGTGATCAGGTATGTGGCCTTGTCATGGGGCATCCAGTCATTGTGCTCCACAATTATCTCTTAACAGCTGTTGGAGCATGGCCCTTGATGTTGTACTGTCAATCTTGGATGTCTATGCTGCACCTATGATGGTTCCTGTTCTCCTGAAAGGTCTGCAGTCAGCTTGGCCTTCAGTGTTAGAGTGCTGGCCTGTAGTGTGGACAGCTTGGGGTATTTTCTATCTTAGAGTGGAACTTCCTTGTGTCAGCTACCTCGCAGAGATTTCTGGTCTGTGTTTCGAGGGACATTTGTAAGTCCAGCTGTGTTTCTTCCATCTTCATGTTGAGTTCCTCATGAAGGCACTGTGTCTGTTAATCAATGGATGTCAGGACGTCCTCCACCCGATTTTTTGATGGCCTCTTCCAGTTCTAACTGCATTGAGTTTATTGCTGTCTTCATTTCTTCATGGCTGCTATTTATCGTTGACTCCATCTTCTCTTGACTGACATTCATTTGGGTTTCCATCTTCTCTTGATGGGCATTCATTTCTTGGCTGGTTTATATTTTGGTTTTTATTTCCTTTTGAATGGCCAGCAGGCATTGTTACTTGCTCCATTGTACTGTGACAATATAACGATCTACTGCAGTCCCAAACTCAACAATTTAACCAATCCAATCCAGTTTATCTACTTGTCACCAGTTATCACATGTTAGTGACTAGATATGGGATTTGGATTGCCGTTGATTTATTGCACACCTGTAACTTGCAACTACAAAATTATAACGCTATTGCTAATTTACACGCTTAACAAGCCACTACTGCAGACACAGCCTTCTCAGTCTGTTACATCTTCACTAGTCATTGCTTGGTAGTGGCTCCCAACTGTATCTTCTTTTTTTCGTGCTTACGTCATGGCTGGCTGGCTGTCATCTCACAACTCTGTCTCACGGCTGACTGACTGCTAAATTGCTGCTGGCCCTCATCAGCACAGTGATTCTTGGGTCTGAGTTCCATGGGTCTAATAACCTTATTTTAAGAAGAAAGCAGTCTTCTGGGATTTGGCACCGTGTATATGTGGTGCCTCAAATCTTACAACCTTATTTTACTCTCTGACAGCTCTTGGAGCCCTCAGACAAATGTCTTATGACAGACTGGCTGCTGGCACTCACAAGCACAGTGATTCTAAGTTGTGGTGGTGGCGGCGGCAGCAGCAGCATTTGTGTGTGTGTGTGTGTGTGTGTGTGTGTGGGTGGATGATGCTTTTGATTGACTAATGCACACCGTACAATCCACATTGCAATATATGGACTGTATTAAATCAATCCATCACACATGCTGTTGAAAATGGTCAGATCTGAAACATTAACTGTGTAGTAGTAGTGTTTAACAGAACTAATGTGATTACTATCATAGGAATTCAACTATTACAATATTAATAGAAGCAAGACATAATTTTGTCGCGTGTAGCGCTGTACGCGTAACGAGAATAACGGATTCTAGTTCGGATTAATTTATTAGCACTTCGACTACAGTGTCTCTCTCTTAATTACAATGAATAGAGTGCTATAGCTGATTTACACAATCTTTCCACCGGTCATCTTTAGGATCTTTAGTCTCTTTAGACGCCTTCTGGCTACGGATCCCAACACAGAAACAAGTACTTCAATTTGCTATGAAATCACGGACGTCACGGATATTACTAGTGGAAAGTGAGTATCACGAAGATCACGAAAAAATTGAATTTCTTGTTATGAATAGAGAAAAGATAGCAGCACATTCGTTTATAACTCAATGGCTGTAGCTAAATAACAACACTGTATATTTTGTTGTATATCCGTGGTTGGTGTGGTTTATACACAGAAATAATCATGTCATGTTAAAAGATGGCCAGAGTTTCATTTCGCATTAGGGTGCGAATCTTACATTTATAGATTAATTTCACCCAAGTCTAGTGTGTGTCAAGTGACTCTTAAAAATGTACGGAGGTAGGTTCATATTCATTTCTTGTTCCGAAGATTAGCAGTGACAAAGCCTATTTAGTAGTCATGCATTAGTTGGAAAGAAGCCGTCGCACAACATGACAGTGCATTAAATGTACATCGAGAAGGAAAAATGTGTTACATTTACATGTCACGTGACTAATGGCAAAGAGGAGTACTTGTTTAAAAAAGGTAGATTAATTCATTTCATGAGTATCGTGTGTCAAGTTAACTTAACGTCATAAAGTGTACCTGCTTGTTAATGTAAATCATTTGAAATGCCGGAGGCCTACTAAGGCCTACCAGGCTGAGCGTCGAATAGGATGATTGAGCAACTTTGAAGAATGTATAACTTTTGAGGTTGGCAGTGCTATATTTCGCATCGTCATTTCAAGTTTTGTATGTTCATTTGGTAAAGATAATGATCTTTGGTTGTCATACTTTGAATAAGAACAGACAGTTGTCTTGAAGTAGTACACATTGCAGGAGTTGATTTCTTTCTGCTGTGCACTCTATGAGAGACAGTTGCACATACAAGTCATGTTGTGTTTCAGCTAAATTTGTGAGGCTGCCTGTGTTGTCAGTGTGTCTTGATGAGCCCTCACAGCTGTAAGGACTGCCTTCGAGGCTGCATGATGGCAGGCTCTAGCAAGGATGAGTCTTCTGCTAAGTGCGAGGAGAATGGCTTTGGAGTAGATGACATGCCTTGTATGTTTTCAGTTCCTTCAGATTGTAAGGTGTATCATTATACAACATTTAGTGATATTAAAGTGAGTGGCACTAGTTTTTCATAGTCTCTCTTTTGGTAACATTAAAAAAAACTATCCCTGTACCAGGCTATGGAGGCCCATAGGGTTGTGAGACGTTCAGGCTGCCACGTTTTCTAGACGTTTAGCTCACTTATGCTGGTGAGGTGGTTAGCCATACACACTGGCCAATACACACTGGCCGCCCTTTAGCCCAAGAATATAATGGTATAAAAAAGTGCGAGGCAATGACGATGGTTTGATCTTCCTACTAGCTTGCATGAAATTACATGGAAAACAGGCAGCAGGCACTGTTTTATGGAGAAAATATGCATTATCAGATATTAAAATACAGTATTACAGCTGTTAACCAGATTCAATTTTTTGTCTCTTGATTTCCCGTACATTGGTTAATTTGCAGTAAGTCTAGAAATAAAGAAAATGATATTTGATGGGAAGTATTATTAATGGATATGTAATAACATTTAGTTACCTTAACTGCATATTACTGCACCCATTGTTTATGTTACACTACTACAAATGATAAAACAATTCCGTCCAGTGTGACTGTTGAAACTTTTACTACTTCACTTGTTAGCACCCTAACATGTTTCAGTCCCTATAGACCATCATCAGAGGGAACATCAATACTTTTAGAAACTACTATTACATTGGGTGTTTTGATTTTTAAAATACATAAATATACAATATTTGTAATATACACTTTATACAAAATCCAAATTTCTTACAACTACAACAACTGTCCTTGATGCATTAAAGTTTTTTAAAAACTTTTTGTTATTTAAGTTAAAATTCTTTAACCGAATAGGTTTGTGTCCCTTGTCCTTTTGTTTTTCTTGACGGGGCCAAACTTGTGCCACCTGCCTTTCTTGGGAAGGTAGTTCTGCAAATATATTATGGGTATTGTATTATTTTTAAAATCCTATTTTATATATATTGTAACTTGCGAATTTGCAAGAATTATTGAATTTATGAGCACAATGAACGTTACATTATAAAACACAGAAGAATGGAGTCACAACAAATGATAGAACTCCTGCTGGCTATGTGAGAAGAAGCGAGAAGCAACCAGGCAAAGGCGGACGCCAGACATGAAGAAATGATGGCCGATTGGAAAGCCTGGCAGGAAAAGAGGAGAGCCAGCCACGAAGAAATGGAGATCGAACTGAAATACGAAACAGAAGTAAAGACGATGGCCTGCCAAGAGATGGAGGCGCGTCAGGAAGAGAAAAAGCCGACCTCACTGGACAGGAAAGCACAAAAAGGAGAAGTCCCCAACGAAGATGCCATAGTGAAACCGGTCAATGGATGGAAGAAGCGCACAGGGGCAAGAAGTAAGCTGCAGGGCAATGAGAGGAGCCAGAGGAACTGACTTGAGGAATTTGTGGATCCTGGAGGAAGTTGGCTACCGCCTGTAGGGAGGTGTCCTGCCATGCAACAGTGGCATGGTGCAAGAGAAACATCTTCAAGAAATCTTCGACCCAAAATAATTGTGGACCGCGGAAAGAACTGGCTGCTGAGAGAATAAGGATGTCCCATGGCGCAACAGTGGCACAACGCACGAGAGACATCCTCGGGCCAAACACGACCTGCTGTGCGAAAGTGGCACAGCGTAAGGAGAACTCCGTCGGAAGGAACTGCACCAGGGACAAAGTAATGTTAGGAACCTCAAAAGGATGGACGCACGGGAGAGACAACGGGCGCAACCGCAATGTAACAAGAGGAACAAGGATCAAGCCCTACAGAAAAATGACCGGACATGAGACCACGAAGCGAATTACCAAATTTCCTGTCCCACCATAAAACGTCAAGAACTGGACACTGTGGAGGGGTCAACCCACTCTGAAGTGGAAGAAAGGAAACGGCCCACATGGGAGGAACCGGTAGTAGAAACACCGGCCTCCATAGCAAGAATGAATAAAGAAAGAATGAAGGTGAGGAATGAATGAGAGACAATGGGACTGACAACCCCTGGACCCTGGAAGTGCTCGGGAGGAGCACTCTAGAAGATGGGGGGGGGGCGGATGGAAGGAAGGCAAAACACCGAAGAAAAGGCGGAGGTAACACGCAGAAGATGAACACCTTAGGAAACGAAACCAAGGAAGTACTGTTAGGCTCTTCGGGACGAACAGCCTTTAGAAGGGAGCAGTGTAACATGCTATATCTTATGGTCATCGTTGTGCAACAGCCTACAGTGAGTCTCCATGGTTACGACAAATACGTGGAGAGTTCCCACAGAGACAACGCAATAACAGTGGGCCGTTGCCTAGGAATTGCAGAATCAACGAAGCAGCGTTTACCCGGTGATAGACAACAGAAGGTTCACTGCGTAGCAACGGCCGCGGATATATAACAAGGTAATGCACTCGCCGAGACAGTATTGGGATAGCCGTCACCGAAGACATGAGATCCAGCCACGGCCAAGGACAGTATAAGCACTGGAGTACTGGGTCAGAATTCAAGTGACACTGCAAGTGGTGATAATTGTACGGTGTGTAAGTGTGAGTGCCCAATAAAGATTCGCTAAATCTGAGACCCACGTGAAGTCATTGGTCGCATGACATACCCAACATGTGACAACTGCCGCATCCATCCGTCTCTTCAAGAGTGGATCATCTACAAGACATCCACAATTATGCCTGGCAACACCTGAAGCTCGCCAGTGATCGAATGAAAACTCAGTATGATAAACTGGCCAACTCCACAGGTTTCTATGAGGACGACAGAGTGTGGCTCTACTGGCCAGCCTGCAAAAGGAGAAATCACCGAAACTTTAATCCTCGTGGGAAGGCCCTTACAAGGTAATCAACCGAATAAATGACATAGTATACAGAATCCGGAAGAACGCTAGGTCGAAGATGTTGGTAGTACACCTGGACTGGCTCCCGCCCTACTACGGAGCTGCTCGGGACGAGCACCCATGAAGAAGGGGTGCGGAGGCAGCGCCCCTGAAGACGAACGCCAAATGAAAGAAAATACTGTTAGGCTGTTCAGGATGAACAGCCTTTAGAAGGGAGCAATGTAACATGCTATCATAGAGTCATTGCTGCACAACGGCCACAATAGGAAGTTAACAGCATACAATGAGTCTCCATGGTTATGATGAATACACGGAGAGTTCCCACAGTGACAACGCAATAACAGTGGGCTGTTGCCTGGGGCAAACAAACGCGTTTTCTAGGAGATGAAAGGTAAGGAATTGTTCGAATCGTTGCATGACAACAGAAGGTTAATTGCATAGCAACCGCCAAAGTTATAAAAGCAAGTGACAACGCAATAACAATGGGCCGTTGCCTGGGGCAAACAAACGCGTTTTCTAGGAGATGAAAGGTAACGAATTGTTCGAAGCGTTGCATGACAACAGAAGGTTCATTGCATAGCAGCCGCCAAAGTTATAAAAGCCAGCTTCGACAAGAGACATATCTGATCGGGGCTTGACACCAAGACTTACTGACTGACTGAACGTGAGTCGCAATGTGACTTGGACTTGGAGACAGTCAGTTGAAATATAGCAGCCGCTGGAGTAACAGTGAAGAATAGAAGACTTCACCAAGATCAGTGGTACAAGAAGTAATTATAACAGTGAAGTAATGGATAATAATTATACTCGTAAGTGTGTAAACACGTGTGTTCATTAAAGATTCGCTAAATCCAAGACCCACCTAAAGTTATTTGTCGCGTGACATACACAACATGTGACAATATATATGTTAAGGAGTTTGTTCTTTTATCCTACCTTGTTGTCGTCCTATGTTTGTTCGTAGCGTGCTGTGTTGTTTTTACTGTTCTACGTAGTAGTCAAGTCAAAGTCAAAGTCACATTGCGACTGACTGTCAGTCAGTCAGTAAGTCTTATTACCGTTTGACGGTCTTATTTCTGTGGGGCGCCTTCTCTGACGAGAGGACAGGTCTGTCCTTTGTATATGCTGCTGGCCCTTGCCAGCGCAGTCTTACTCGGGTCCCAGCCCCTTGGGGCTCGTGACCATATTTTACTGTCTCAAAACTGAGACTTCCCTTTCCGTCGCCTCCTACGACTCACAGGGTCATGGTGGAGGTATTTGACCCCGCCTCCACATGGGGTTGTTCTAGTATGTACTGTGTCGCGTAATTTATACTTCCTGAGTTTGTGATGTTAATGTTGGTGTGTTCTGATGTATAAGTATAAGTGACCCATTTTTGTTCTTTTTCATCTTTATTATCTGATTTACTATTCTTTTGTTTAAAGAACATAACAAACTTAAACAAAAGAAAAGTAAATCGGATAATAAAGACGAAAAAGAACAAAAATGGGTCACTTATACTCGTACAGGAAACTACATACAAAAAAACACAAAATTATTCAAAAACACTAACATAAATATAGCCTTCAAAACAACCCACACAATAGGTAAACTAATAAATGGAATACAAGAAATAAACCTCTATGAACCAAGTGGGATCTATAAAATGACATGCCAAAGGTGCCAAAAAGTATACATCGGCCAAACTGGTAGAAATCTAACAACAAGGTATAAAGAACACATAAGAAACATAAGACTAAATAAAGATGAATCAGCGTTCGCCCTACATATACTAAATAAATAACACCAGTATGAACCGATGACAGTAATCATGGAAATGATTGAGAAAGCCATAAAAGGAGGTATAATGAATATAAAAGAAGATTTCCGTATATATCATTTTAATAAGCTCAATAAATTAATAGAAGAACACAAAGGACAGTAATAACCAACGTAACATGTTCGACCTCATAATACAACATCAGAACACACCCACATTAACGTCATAAACTCGGGAAGTATAAATTACGTGACACAGTACATACTAGAACAGTAAAAACAACACAGCACGCTACGAACAAACATAGGACGACAACAAGGTAGGACGAAAAACAACAAATTCCTATATATATATATAAAATAGTATATTTAAAATAATACAATACCCATAATATATTTGCAGAACTACCTTCCCAAGAAAAGGTTCGGCCCCGTCGAGAAAAACAAAAGGACAAGGGACACGAACCTATTCGGTTAAAGAATTTTAACTTAAATAACAACTGTTTTTAAAAAACTTTAATGCATCAAGGACAGTTGCTGTAGTTGTAAGAAATTTGGATTTTGTATAAAGTGTATATTACAAATATTGTATATTTATGTATTTTAAAAATCAAAACACCCAATGTAATAGTAGTTTCTAAAAGTATTGATATTCCCTCTAATGATGGTCCATAGGGACCGAAACATGTTAGGGTGCTAACAAGTGAAGTAGTAAAAGTTTCAACAGTCACACTGGACGGAATTGTTTTATCATTTGTAATACTGTTAGTGTGACGGACCAGAATGAAACAAATCAAATTATACTACTACAGTCAATAATTTTGTGGACTGTGGTTTTGTTGCACAATATTACAAGATACTCATACACTTACACATATCCACATCCTCCCTCAAAACAGTCACTGTTGGCCGCTCTGCAAGTCTGCCAGTGTTGGTGTAGCTGCTGGAAACACTGCTGAAATATATTTGCTACAAGGTCCAGTATGGCTTCCCTTGTGGCAGTGACAATCTCCTTGGCCAACTGAAATGGACACCCACGTAGCCTTCCTTTCAAGGGGGTAAAGAAAAAGAAATCGCATGGTGTGAGATCAGGCAAGTATGGAGGGTATGGCAGGATGGTGACCTGTTGCCTTGCCAGCTCCTCTTGGACAAGCACAGAGCAATGTTTGGGGGGGTTGTCATGTAGCAATAGCCAGTTCTTCCTGCGCCAAAGCACAGGACGCTTAATACAAGTTGAATTGCGTAGCTGGCAAGGGATCTCCTTCAAGCAGTGCTTGTTTACAGTCACCCCTTCTGGTATGAATTCCACGTGAACAATTCCAGATGAATCAGAAAACAGTTCAAGCATTACCTTACCTTTTGACATGTCCTGTTGCAGTTTCTTCTTTCTTGGTGATGATGGCAATTTCCAAGTGGCTGATTGTCACTTCATTTGTGGATCATACAGAAAACACCATGTTTCATTTGTTCTGATCCAGTTCAGAAACGTTCTGTCTTTGTCAGCACTATCGATCATGTCACTGCAAATGCCCATGTGATCATTATGTTGGTCTTGCGTCAGGACGCATGGAACACTGTGCTGGGTGACACAAGACATGTTCAGGTCTTAGACTTTTGTGAGTGGTTGGCACACACAAACATTGCAGCTTCCTGGATCTTGAGTTCAGTTCGGACCATTCTTGGCTCATCATCTTCCACATTGTCTCTCCTCTGTGCAAAACGTTTGTTCCCCTTAAACACAGCAAGCCAAAGGATTCTTCACCATACGCTTGCTTGATCATCCAAAATGTTTTGATAGCAGATTTGCCAAGTTTTTTTCCCATTACTCAAATTCTGACATCCTCAATTTCTGCCGCTTGCAGACAGTTACCCTTCACAACAGTGTTTTTCTTTCTGAATACACTGCATACACGCACACAACTGCTTCTTGCTGGGACAAGAGTAGAACAGACATGGCACCATCTCGTGGCTCCACATATCCACTGTAGTGCATAACAGCACCGCTGTGCTTCCAATCCACAAAGTTATTGACTGTACCATGTATAACAGGAACCTAAGTGAAATACAAAAGTTCTCAAATTTACTTTGATGTCATTTCTTCAACCAAGATTTTAGTTACACAAAATGTGTTGGTTCAAGAGAAACAGTAAAACACTAACAAGATGTTGTATTAGCTTGCTGTTGTGTGATCTTTCCATGTGTGCCCCTTGTCAGCATGCAGACATCTGCAGATAGTGTAACCGATTTTATTCTCTTTGATGGTAATGTTGGTATTGTGAAGTCACACAAGGGAGAAAATAGTGTTAAAGATAGTACCATACTACATACAGTACACCTGATATGATTGACCCTGTGCACCTGATGCTACCTTGTGACGTTTTTATAGTGTATTACAAAACAGTGCAATGTCTTCTAAGGTAGAAGAATTTTTAACACAATTTTTATGTGCATTTAGTCTCAAATTATTACAAATTTATGTATAAGTAGTATGATGCACTTAAACATATTCATAATTTTTTAACATGTAGAGGAATTTCTGGAAACATGGAGCTAGCACAAAACACAATCTTGCACCTGTCCATTACGCCTTTTTATTAATTAGGTATGTTACCAAAAGTTAGCAATTTAAACTTTAGTTATGCTATAATTATCCAACCAGTGAATGCTATTGAAGAAGCACAGGTATTCTTTTAAATTTACTGATACACGCATTGTTAATATATGTACATTTTTATTTTGACAGCGCACTAACTTATATTTGATGATATAAATTGTTACATTATGTAAATTTAATTGTTTCTTGCATCCTGTTGTGTATTAAATGAATATTAGAGTTAATTTTACCGACCACACAACACATTTTTTATTTACTGTCACACTACATGTTTCGACCCCAAGAGGTCATCCTCAGGTGTACAGACACAGTTGCACAATCACACGCAATCACATTACATTATGTGTTTACCTCTCTCTTACACGTGTGTAGTAATAAGCTAGTTTCTGTTGCAATACCCGTCCTACAGTTGTACTTATCTTACCAGTATGGAGAACAGCTGTATTACTTAAGTTAGAATGGGTTTGTTGAGGCTATTGACCATAAATAACACCTCATTTCTCCTTGTAGTATGGTTCTTTGCTTATAAGTAAGTATTATGTAGAAGGTAACATGATGCTGATAAGCATTGATGCTAACACAAACATTAATATTTATATTGCTCTCAAGATTTTAATGAAAGAGTACAATATGCTGTATATTTTGAAAGCTGTTTTTCTATATTAAATCAGGTTTTAATTTCGAATAAGGGATTTGAAATTTTGTGGCATGATCAGCTGTGTTGATGTTGACTAAAACACAAAATCTAAATGATTCATTGCCTAAAAAGATTTATTTTATTGTGTCTCCCTGTGCCCTTCTATTGAACTTGGATGGATAGACTTCATTTCTGCTACTTTGGAGTGTACAGGAGCCCTTTCTGTATGAGAGTATTAATTAAAATATTTAGTGACCTTAAACTAGAACTTCTCTCAAGTACTGTGGGTGCATGACTTTGGTACAGCAATGCCATGGTTTGGGATGGACATTGGAGGCACACTGTCAAAGCTTGTTTACTTTGAGCCAAAGGATATCACCCCAGATGAGGCAGATGCTGAAGTAGAGACTCTGAAGAACATCCGGCGCTACCTAACCAAGAACTCCGCGTACGGAAAGACGGGCCATAGGGATACACATCTACAGGTAATGGATACCTGCAGTTTTCAGAATATTCATCACATTGTTAATTTGCTGAACTGCAAGATCCTGCTTAGGAGGAATATAAAAAAAAATAAGAATGTTAGTCTCATTAAGATTTGAGATTCTCACAGCAGTGGCTATGAAGAGTTCTGTCTTCTAGGATGTAACAGACTACACAGTGTTATATCATAAAAGACAGAACTCTTCATGTTATTCTCATGTTCTACATGGTTCACTCACCCCAGTGGATTCTGAGTTCTCTTACTCTGAGAATAGAGAAGGTTGGTGGATAAACCTGACCATCAATCCCTATCTTGTGCCAAGGTTAATCCATCAAACTGACCATTGGCATATACATGATTTAAGCCCAGAGCATTAGTATTTTCCTGTATACTCTGATATCACTTGCATTTGTGTGTATGTGAGTAATTTGGAATTTGACTAAAGTATTTTGCTTATATTGACCAAAGAAGACATATACAAAATCAAAGTCTTCAAAATATCTCGGAATATATGCATCACTGATGTGCCTGTATTGAAACACCAGCCATATTGGTGGAATAAATGATATGCCATAGAAAAGCTAGAATTAAAAATATTTAAGTTCTTTGAAATGGAAGCAAAGGACACTGTGAAAGAAGGTCTTCAGAACTCACAGACTTACTTAGTTTAGCCACTTTTCAATAGATGGAGAAATTATTAACAGTTATTTAAGAGTATGCAGTACTATGTATGGTTGTACTCATAACCAGTTTGTGGGTTCAGTGGCAGGATTTTATGAGTGTACAGCCTCCTGCCCTGAGAGGTTAAGAATGCTTGGAATTTTGCTTCTCTTATTCGATCTCTTTCACCTTTACTGTAGATGAGGAGATTGAGGTGGTAACGTTGACAACAATGAGGAGGTGGGTTGCTGGTTTCATCTGCTTCCTTACACAACATAAACATTTCTTAGAGCACAGCTATCCTGTCTAGTTGATACAGTGACATGGTGCTTCTGTTTTAGATGGACGATATCGTGATTCGCCGTCGCAAAGGAACCCTTCATTTCATCCGCTTTCCGACTTGTGAAATGGGGAACTTCCTGGCACTGGCAAAGTCCAAAGGCTTGGCCACTCTTGTCACAACTGTTAGTGCCACAGGAGGTGGAGCATACAAGTTTGAAGATAACTTTCGAAGGGTATGCTGGGTTTTAACTTGTGCAGTTGGTACTGTGATAACTTCAGTTTTTAAGCTTTGGTGTTTTCATGGCAGTAGATCTGTGGTTTTTTGGATTATGACACCATATAGGTTGGCAGGTACCAGTGTTTCAGAGGAACATACTATCTGAATATTTTTCTACCTCAAAGGTATATGCAGTATATTCCTTCTGTACATTAATACACCATTGTCAGACTACACATTAACATAACTCCAAGAGACCACAATACAAAAGCTTCACCCTTGTTCACAAATGAACCAGTCCTATGTGTTATTATCAGGACCATTTAGCTATCTGACTGTCAATGGACTCAAAAATACAATTCCGCTTGCCTTTGGGCATGATCCTGGACCAGCTAAACCCAGTTCAGAGCTCAGCAGTGTATTTGTCCAGTACCCATTGAACTCTTATCCTCCCATCTCCTTCTTTGCCTTCAAAGTGGCTATTTAGTAAGAGGAATCCCCTCAGAAACCCTTCACAGATTTCCTTTCTTCCTCTCTTTGCATGCATCTTGACATGTTCATTTCGAATACTGTAACAACAGTAGGTGAGGTGTATTGTGCTAATATTTTGGCATGTGACATGAATAGAAAAACAAGAAAATCATCACAAATTTTGTTTGAGAAATCTCTAGGAACATGATCACATTGAATTTTTGAAACAAGAGATTCAGTGATTATATTAACACTTCGCAGACCGGCGATTTAAATATTTAAATCACCCTGGGGACCGGAATTTTTAAACATACTACCCTAACTTGTGCACTGTTAACTTTAAAAATTAATATAAAATCTCCTAATTAATTTTTTGAACTAAAATTTTTGGAGAACACTTACCAATGCTGCTAGAAGTGCTTGGGGGTGTGATATTTCTGGAAACATTCCCCTTTGTGAAGTGGCATTACACAGAACTTGCAAATGTAGACATACTCCTTTTTTTGTGAACTGTGCAAACATGGCATAGCCTAAAAGGATTCTTCCGCTTGGAATGTTCACTCTTCACAATTTTCACGAGGGTATTTTTCCGCATATCACTCGAGAGTCGCCCTGGGGGGTCCACATGAGGCCTTCGTGGGGTGGGAGTTGATGGGCCCCGTCGTACTAAGTCTTTGTGTGACCCTGGTTCTGCCGCCACCATCTGGACTGTAGCCCAGGCCTTTGCCACATTCATCAGAAATGCTTTGTATTTCAATTTTGAATCAGGGTTTAGATTTTTTTGCTGCCCCACAATGTTATTACCTGCATTATCGCCGGAGCTACTGTCACTTTTACTGTCTGTGGCCACAATTCTTTGTTGTCCCCCGTCACTGTTGCTGTCTGAATGACAATCCATTACTACGCGTCTCACAAGGCAGGTCAGCTAGTTCATCAGAGGAGAATTTGTCCTTGATCCATTCTCCCCACTGCCTACTGGCTGATACACACAGCTTGAAGAAAGCAAAGGATTTTCCTTTATAGTCAGTTAAGTAAACAGCGAGGTCAAGTTACTGACTACTAACTAAACATTCCAGAGTCTTATCACGCATCTGCAGGCAGTTGCATGCAATGTAGGTGGCGCCAGAGTAATATATAGTGTGCTGCAACTGATCATGTTCTAAAAACGTATTAATACGCGACCGGTCTGCCACGTTTAAAAGCGAAAAACATATTAATGTGTGCACAGTCCGCAAAGTGTTAAAACACTTTGGTGAATGTTGAATTAAGCTGGCTTAAGATGATTGCAGTGGTCAGTTGTGTTAATGGTACTGACTCAGAAGCAGTTTATTAACTTACATGCATATATGCAGGAGTTGAACATGCGTCTTGCCAAGTTTGATGAGTTGGACTCGCTGATTCGTGGCATGCTGTATGTGGAGACCAACAATCCTTGTGAGTGCTACTACTGGATCAATCCCACAGAGGATGAGTGCTGTGAAAAGAGGTTCTTCGATTTCAGTGACCCATATCCTTTCCTGGTGAGTAGGCATGGTTCATGGCAGTCTGGTTGAAGAAATATATTCACTTCCATAAGCCACATCTTTATTCTGAAAATCAGTCTTTTGTTTTATTAATTTGAAATATGGTGATCCCTGTTTGTGGGTGTGCATATTATGAAATAAAAAAAGCTTCAGGTTTGTTTCTTTTCCTTCAGATGAAGTAGTGTTTTAAAACAGACCTTGATATCTCTATGCCACATCTTTTTCAGTTCACAGTCATCCTTTCAGTCTCATTGAACATTCATTTAAAAATTGTGTGATGTTTTTAAGGAAAATGTGTGATTTGTCTATCTTAGTATAGCTTCCTGCAACCTTTTACTTTTATGTTTAACTTCAGTGAAAATGATAAAGAATATAAGAAATGTGTTCAGATATTGGTACAGTTTTCAAACTGAAGGACCAGTGCTATATAGTCCCAATTCTGACAGCACTGTTAAATAACAAAGTAAACAGAGTCTGAAGGACAGTGAAGGAAAGAAGGGTTTATGACAGTTTTTCCCTCGAGAGTAAAGGGAGTAATGATAATTTTGAATTATCATATATTCTTGCCTTTAAGGGGTTAAGGTCAAATAGAAAATAGATAAAATGAATGTCAACATGGCATTTGGAAATTTACAGAAAATTTTCATTCTCATGCAACTTACAGACCAAATTGGTCAGTGATATTGAATTCCTTTTGTATGTGTAACAAATGTCAACTTATAACATTATCCTTCAAATTGTTCCCATGCTGGCAGGTAAGAATGTTTCCTGCAGTACTTGTCATGTTTTATTGTACCACATTCTACTGCAGATGCTCTAAGTTGTCTTACAGACATAACCTAAAAGGTCCATATTACCACTGTCATATATTTCAGTTACAGACTTCACTATAAGGTAAGTTACCATAGAACTATCTGTAGACTAACTCTAATACTGGGTTTTCTTGAGCAACTGATACTAACTTAGAAAAAAATTCCTATCTTTTATCAAACATGAATGCTCACCTTTATACTGTATCCTAAAACAGTTAACCTTTAACTGCCAAAGTGATGAGTATGGTCATCATGGCCAAAGTAACCCATTTTGGCCAGTCGGGCATTTAAACTGTGCTAGTGGAAGCGCGTGCACACGCTGCTAGTAGAAGCATATGTACAGTCCTAAATATTTATTTTTAAATGTATTAATTACCAGACAGACTTGAGTAAAACCATAATAGAGGAATTAAAATGATACCTAAGTTAACAACAGCAAAAAAGAATATACGTATGAGTTATGCCCAAACTCATTCAGGAGCCAGTACTTTTATTGCAGATTCTGCAGATTAATGTGTTAAAAATATATAGTAAAATTCGATATACATACATTTTTTGTTGTTATCTGCTTGATGTATATATAGGCTGAAATGAAACTACTGTATTTGATTTCACTAAGAAGGCACAGAAAACAGATCACACTCTGCATCTCAGCCACGATGCAACTGTCCGTTCATGACCCTAGAAAGGGCCATAATCTCTTGCAGCTATAACGGAAGGTCTTAGCACTGAAGAAGGGATCCATCTAGCTTTCTCTTGAATAGCCATTCTTTCATTCTTCTGTCCTTTAGTCAAAAGATTCGAAAATTCAAAGAGTGTAAGCAGTGCTAGCAGAAGACCAAATGATTTTATTGCTTCCATCTGTTTTATGACAGCAGGGACTGCTAAAATTTGTCAAGTGTTACAAACAGAAATGAATTTATAATGCAGAACAACTCTGTGAAGAACTGGGAAACCTTTCTTGCAGTACGCATCAAAATTAAAAGAAAAAATTGAAAATAGAGTATAACTCTTTGTATAAAAATTTTCAAATCTTCCATTATAATATGTGACACTATGTTCTTTGCTGATACAAACAAATTTAATTCCATCCATTTATCATAAAAATTTAGTTAGATGTAGCATTTTTAAACACAATGCTTAAAATTGTTGAAAGCGCCCTAACAATAACGGACATTTAAATGCAGAGTAGCAACGGGCATTTAAACGCGTCCCAGCAGCGGCATTTAAATAAATTCCAGCCAGCTCAAGTTTACCAACATTTCAGAAGTCCGGCATTTAAAGGTTAAATCCAGTCTACATTTCCACATCCTGTTTTTTTTTAAAGATCCATCTTAATATTATCGTTCCATTTACATTGGATCTCTTACCTTGTGGTTGTCTGCATAAGATTTTGTAAGTCCTCTGTTAATGACTTTTCTCTTAGAACCAGGTGTTTTCAACACTTTGTTCACAGACACCTCGGGCTCTGTTTTTCCCTTAGAGTGAAAGACTGGGTTGGATACTTCTGCAAACACTCACCTGAAATAGCCGTGGGTTTGACCCTCAGCTGCTTCTGGCTCTGAACTTACCTGCAGCCATAATGAAAATGCATAATTTTAGTGGGAAAATCTCTTGGCTATTGGCCAATCGCAGTACAAAGAAGGTGATAACATTAAGATATATTTTAGGGAAACAGATTGTGAGTTTGGGAAATAGATGAAACTGGTGCAGGATTATGTCCAGTGATGGGCTTTGGTATTAACAGAGTAACATTTGGGTTGTGCTATCAGAGTATTGGTTAGAATGAGATAAACACTTGATGAATACAGTTGACCAAATGAAGTACCTTATTTCTGTATTCTTATGAGCACTTCCCAAGAAAATTGCATTGGAACCGTTTCTGTTAGTGTTTGCCTCTGATTACCTGTAGTACGATCATGGTAGAATAGAGTGGGACAGGAGAGAGATACCAGCACTCTTTCTTTATTCTTCTTCTCCCCCCATGGCAGGCTACAGTTTTTGTTCTATATTGTGTGTGTAGCTTGATTTTTGTATGAAGAAATGGTACTCCTTCAGCCCAATGTATAAAGATGCATGGAATGTGTTACAGATTGTGAACATTGGGTCAGGCGTGAGCTTGCTTGCCGTGTCTGGACCAAACAGTTACAGGAGGATATCAGGCACTAGGTCAGTCCTCATGCATCTGTCTTGTTTCCTCATGCACATAAACCTCCAGCTACAGCTAAAGTGCTTTATAGTTTTCCTAGTTACTTTATATTGTCATGTGTTGGGTGTATAACACGACAAATAACTTCACGCCATATTGGATATAGCGAATTTTATTCCACACTTGCTCATACAATCACACAGTTTACAATCTCACAATTACTGCCATCGGCAGTATCACAAATACTAGACTGCAAATGCTAGACTACAGCTGACTGGTTGACTGCCTGGCTAACTTGTAACTAACTTGAATAGTCTTCGCTGCTCCTTATTTAGCCCCGTTACGGACAACACAGAAAACAGTTACGTAATAGGCACCACTGTTGTCTGACGCCATGTTTGCCGACAGCCTAGCAACGCTGTCGGGAGTTGTTTACTGCTGAGTAGCAACGGCGGCATCCCGTGTTACGTCACCGCTGGGGAGGGAGGGGGTGTCCTCCATAGCACAACAGGTCACACTGCTCCCTCCTAAAGGCTGTTCATCCTAAATAGCCTAATGGTGCACCCCCGTTCCTTTTCTTCAAAGGATGGCTTTCTGCATCTCCTGTTATTTCGGCTACTCCTTGCAGCGACTCTTCTCCTTCTGTTAAACTGCTCCCCTCTTAAGACCAGCTCGTCTTGAGCGGTTTCCTGGTAAGTTGCCAGAAGATCCAGTTGTGTCACACTCATTTGTCACACATTCACTCTTTCTTGGGAGGCCGGTTCCTCCTCTACTTGAGGTCTCTTTTTCCATTTTGGAGGGGGTCGTCCCCTCCACAAAGTCCAATCCACGATTCTCTGCGTCCTGCTGGAAGTCTTGGGCATTTGTTTAGTGTTTTCCAGACCATATATCTCATATAAGGTTGTCCTTAGTGTTCCTTCGCTTCCCAGAAGAGCTTGATCTCCTGGGCTCCACTTCCGGATGCTGTCCGTGGTTGTCCTCTTCTTCCTCCCGTGTAGCGGCCCCTTGCTGCGTCGATCCACTGTTCCTTCATGGTGCATCCACAAATTCTTCTGGAGCGGCCCTACTCTCTGGGTTGCTCGCTGAATTTTGGCCCTGGTGCGGTTTCTCCCAACAACGTTTACCTTCTGCTGTTCCATTTTTGCATGGCGGGTCGTTCCCTTGCGGCTCGTCCCTCTGCGGGCTACAGCCAACTTCTTCTGCAGTCCAAAGTTATCCTGTGTCGAATTCTTCATATTTCGTTGCTTGTTTTGGTCGCTATGCTTTTTCTGCTTTGGTTCTCCGACCAGCATTACTTCAACGTCTTTTACGGGTACCTCTCGTTCTGCCACCTCAGGTTTCCTGTTGTTTCGGCTACTCCTTGCAGCGACTGTTCTCCGGCCGTTACAACCGCTTGTGACTTGGCCAGCGCGACGTCTGTTTTCATTTATTTGTGTTGTCCCAGCATCAACTAACTTGGTCCTTTGTTGATCCTATGTAGGATCACATTTCACAGTTCTACAGAGAACAACAAAAAAGTTGACGGTTCACAGATTAGTTAGTATCCCTTTCATGGTATAGACACTGATCTCTGCATCTGAGTATAATGTGTTGCATAGGTCTCAGCATATGGATGTGTTGTCTTTCTCACATTATTGTGCATGTGGCTATTGATACAGTTATAAGAATTCTTCTGAATTTCCTGTGACCCACATTGGAGAGAGAATTATAGCAGTTGATTCCAGCATCTTTTGGTTGCATCTTAACCCTTTGACTGCCAAGCCCTACCGTACCTGTAGATCTATGTGCTAGAAATACCAAGATCGCCTGTAGGTAAACTCTGTTGCACACAAAAATCCACAATACTTCAGCAGACTGCCTTCAGTTGACCACTGATATGGATGCTTGTTCCTTGCTCTAGATATCTACAACAGAAATGCTTGCCTGATCTATCCAACTCTGGCAGTTTTAAAGCAAGTATGCTGAGCCAAACTAATCTGCTTGTGCCACACAAGGGATTAAGTAACTGGTTCAAAAAACTTCATCAACAGGCAGAATTAAATTTCTTCCAGAAATTCTTAGTGATACACAGCTGGAATTATGTCGTGCATAGTATGTAGCAGAGGCATGGGAAATTTGAAGTTTTACTGACAGATACTTCACTGCATCTGTGATAGATTCCACAGCAAGATCAGAGTCATTCTGACATCAGTGTACTGATCCTTTTGATATGCTGCAAAAGCCCAGTTTCAAAAAGTGGATGTGGTATATATTTTGAGGAGAGAAACATGACTGAAGTAGAAAATTCATAGACCAGTAAAATTTAATACTGTCCACTGTGTAATTTGTACAGACAAGATGTATATAAAGATGCACACTGTGCTATATGCAATCACCATATGCATTACTGCCTTTTCTGCTTGGCCAGGTACATATACAGGGTGATCCACGAAGTTTTACCCCCACTTAGGGAGGGCATTCCTGAGGTAATTTGGAAAAAAAATTAATATACTAATGGTATCCAACTCATAATTAAAGAGATACAGTAATTTGAAAACTGGAGAAAAATCTTTTTTTCTTCGAATTTCAGTCAAAACAAATTAGAAATACAATACAAACATTTTTTAAATTGTTAATGTTTTAGGAAAGAAGCATTCTAAAACCATTTTTTTTTTCAATTTCATAATTTTTCATTGTGCAACATTTTTCATCAATTTTATGTTACAAAATTACATTATTTTCAGCATCCCATTCTGTAAACATACCAATGGTTGCATATCACACCCTTCTATCAGTCTGTTTCCTTTAAACTGTAGTGCTTTAGAAGACAACTGGATTTACATAAGATTTTCAAAAATGTCTCCCTGCATGTCAAAACAACACATCACACGCGTATGAACCACGCTCGTAGCATTTCGCATTTCCACACGTTTGTTCCTTATTGTCATCACCGCGTCCAGAATACATCCAAGCAATGCTTCACGTGTTTGTACCTTTACCTGGTACACAATGTCCTTCATCCAGCCCCAAATGCAATAATCTAACGGCGTTACATCTGGCAACCTGGGAATCAGGCGTTATGGCTTCCGCGACCAATCCACCGCTGTGGGAATTGCCAAACCAAGTGAGCTGCTACTGTGCGGGAGAAGTGAGCAGGCGCCCCATCATGCTGAAAGTACATCTGGTGTCTTGTTGCCAGAGGAACATCTTCAAGTAACTGTGGTAATTCTTCTTCTAAGAAGTGGAGGTAAATCTCACCAGTTAAGCGGCCAGGAAAAATGAATGGACTGATTAGCTGACCATACAGAACACCACACCAGACATTGACACTGAATCGGTGTTGAAAATTCGATTCTGCCATGGCACGGGGATTATTGTCTGCCCAAACATGTAAGTTGTGACTGTTGTTGACCCCATCCCGTGTAAACTGTGCCTCATCGCAGAACATTATCAAGCAGTACAACTGCCGATTCCCATTTAACCAGTTGCAGCCCATTCTCATGAAGAGTCCTCCATGCCATGGCCTGAAAAACACCGAACCACTGAGCTAGACATCTTATACTGGCACGCAGACTGCGCTCTACAGCATCAAGAATGTTTTCTTCTTCATACAATTCATGTTGAGGATATTGTTTGTATTGTATATGAATGCGGGGGAGAGAACCAGTTTGTCTTAATGTGTTGAATGTACTGCTAATGGATTTAGGATTCGGAATCCTGCAATTAGGATAACGCCGGTCATATTCGGCAGCAGTGGCTCTCGCATTTCCATCACATACACCCAAAACACCATATCGGCGTATTCCTCAGCGGAAAATGTGTACGGCATCTTAACTTCACAAAGTCACCAACACAACGTCCTGTTTATGACTGGATCGCTCTGCCTACCTACTTGCAACATTCAAGCCGGTCTGCCTTATCTGCTGACACAGCTGACTGGAAAGCATGGTCGCCCAG